>NC_063449.1:614243-770603 GCF_020379485.1 Brassica napus | reverse complement strand
TTCTCCAGGCCTGTGTCTGCGAGGCGCCCTTTGCTCTAGACCCGTCTGATGTATCTTCTGAGGAAGTCTCCTTGGAGTACTCAGGCCCCATTTGCTTATCTGTGAGACCACTGACTGATACCTGATAAGGTTCTTGGTGATTTTGTCTTGCGAGCAGAAGCAACTTTGAAGGGCTTCGGAGGAGACCATGCGGAGCGGTCGACATAGGTTCTTCGAGGATTCCTCGGGTTCTTGGAATGATCCAGAGTCCGGCTTGTCTGGACCGATCCCCAATTTCTTGTATCTTTGACCTCTGGTCCCTGAGTCTGCGGGGTCCGAGGTCTTTCTGTAATTGCTATAAGACATTGTCTTCCCCTTCAAGGTGGTCTGGTAACAGGATCGAGAGTTCTCCTGATCTCCCTTAATTATTCTGATGCCCCAGGGTGTAGGGAATTTTACCATCTGATGAAGGTTGAGGGGACCGCTCCGATGTCGTGAATCCAGGGTCGTCCCAAGATCATATTGTACGCCGATTGACAATCTACGACCAGGAATTTGGTAGACATATTGACCACTTCAGCATATACTGGGAGGATAACCTCTCCGGCTGTTCGCTTGACTTCATCGCTGAAGCCGATGAGTGGGGTTACTTTGCGTGTCAGAGTTTTTTCCTCCAGCCCTAGATCTTGGTACGCCATCTGGACGATAATGTTGCTGGAGCTTCCGTTGTCTACTAGTATTCTTTTCACCAAGCAGTTTGCTACGGTGAGAGAGATAACTAGGGCATCATGGTGGGGAGCTAGGATCTTCTCTTGCTCTTTAGCTGTGAAGCTTATCTCATCGGTGCCTAGAAGTAGGCGCTTTGGTTGGATCGTTTCCAGACCATGCTTAGTGTTACGGGTGCTTTTCTTTGCGGCTGTGTGGTTCACTCCGCTTACTTCTGAACCTCCGGATATGACGTGGATCACCCGTCAGGGGCTTTCATCTTTGGAGGCCACTTAACTTGTTGGCCCATCTGTCTCAGTGTGCTGCCTAGCTCTGGTGTTGATATTGAGAGATGGGAGATATCGGGCCAGGTAGATACCGACATCCCTTCTTCCTTCTCCTGAGGCTGATAGTGGAACCTGCCTCTGTTTCTACTACTAGAGTTCTTGGATCCTTTTTGGGAGGATCTTTCGTCCTGGTCTCCTCGATCTGATCGGGCTGACCACTGGTCCTGCTTTGGCTAAGCCTTGGCACGGCTGGCAACATCTTCCTCCCACTTTAATTGCGCCCAGGCTCGGGACACCACATCTTCCATGGTCTTGCAGGGATACATGGTCAGCTCTTTGTATAGCCCTCCATCTGGAAGTAGACCTCTCTTCAAGGCGAAGATCGCAGTAGGGATACTGCATTCCGGGACCGCCATTTTCTCCTGGTTGAAGCGGGCTATGTAGTCTCGCAGGGGTTCCACCCGATGCTGGAGGATCACGTAGAGGCCATCTGAAGTCTTCTCCAGGCTCCTACTACTCGCGAATTGCTCCACGAATTTGTCGCTCAGGCCCGCGAAGGAGGATATGGACCTGGTAGGGAGATTGAGATACCATTGCAGGACAGGTCCGATCAAAGTGGAACCAAACCCTTTTCACATCGTGGCCTCGCGGGATTCCTTAGGGAGTGCAACCGCCAGCATCCTTTGCTTGTACTCGCGATGTGATCATCGGGGTCGCCGGTGCCGTCATACATCTTGATGCTGGGGAAGGAGTACTTTCTAGGCATCTCGACTGAGGCGATATCTTCTACGAAGGGGGTATCAGCGTAGGAATCTGGGTTGCTTCTCCGGATTGGGGGAGCTACTCCTGGTAAGCGTTCTACCATGGACTGCATGGCGTCAAATCGCTTAGAGAAAATCTGCTCCAGGTAGGCGGTTATGGAGGACTCTGCTGCTGCGGCCCTCTTAGGTGCTTCGTTCTCGGGTTCCAGCTCGGAATCGCTCTCTTCCAAGTCGTGAATTTGAGGATTTTCGGTCCCTTCCTGAGTTTACCCAGCTACCCCAGGTGCGAGAGGCTTGTCGATAGTACCTCCTTCGATGCTGGGTGTATTTAGATTTCCCATAGGTTGGACCCGGGTGTTGAAACGACGCTTCTTGTTGCATGTCGCGTTGAGGGCTTGGTTCTGGTCCCAGAGGATGGTGTTCTCCGAATGAAGCTGGCTTAGCTTCTCGGCGCTTTGCTCCAGCTGTTTGGAGTGCTCGTGAAGTTTCTCCTTCAGACTTTGAACTTCTGAAGAGGCCGGGGTTTTCTCCGGTAGTCTGTCGGGCTCGATGCATGTCGGTGATTTGGCTTTGCAAAACATCTACTCGCTTTTGAAGCGCAGTCATTGTTTGAGCAGCTTCAATTGGTTTGTCGTGCTCATCCATCGTCATCATCACGTAGTTAGATTACTCCCCTCCTTCTAGCGCCAAACTGTTAGGAGATTTTTGTGTAGGCTCTTTGTGAGTACTACGGAACATTGGACAAGTTGGTAAACCGGGTAAGTTTATAGGTATTTCGTGAGGATTTAGGAAGGATAATAAAGAGATAGGCTTGAAGATACTTTTATTAGATAGAGTAAGAAAGAACAAGAGAGGTTACAAAGTATTGAATAAGAACTCTAGTTCTAGCCGTCTAATTCTAGTCTCTAAGCCTTGGGGAAGTCGATCCCTCGCTTTAGGGTTTTAGTAGTCCTCATATAGTTGTCTAGGAGTCGGTTTCCTTAGCTTAAACTCTTCCATATTCGGAAATATGAGGATCTCCTTATCGGAAGTTTTCCATTTCTTGGAAGGAGCTCGGTTCCAGGGACAGAACTCAGGGTTCCTTCTAGCGGGGACCGGGAGGGTTCCCTTATCGGGGACCCGAGGGTCTGGGTCCTGCCTGGATGCTGGAGGAAATGATACCGGAGTATTTTTCCCCAACAGTTGCGACTTTGATTCTTGTACGTGATGAGAGAGGAAACCTGTATGACCAGGAAGGTCATATGCGTAATGCAATAGGTCAAAGGATAGACGCTCAGGGGGCTGCAATCCCTGAGTCTGAAGCTACATGGGCTACTCTACCTGTAGATGAGGCCGCTCGACCCAGAACATTGGCTGACTACAACCGTCCAGACTAGTTCTACACCAACAGATCAGCCATTCAACCTCCAACTATTCAGAGGGATTTCGAGTTGAAGCTGCAGTACTAAACACTCGTGGGACAAACACCCTACTATGGGTTATCTCACGAGCATCCTATGTTCCATCTGGAGAGGTTCGAGGATCTCATATATGCTATTAAAGTCGAGGGAGTCTCTGAAGACTACCTCGAGGGAGTCTCTGAAGACTACCTCCTAGGCAAGCTCTTCAAGTACTCACTTGCTGGAGATGCTTCGCATTGGCTTAATCAGCTACCACCAAGATCCCTAACATCCTGGAGCGACATCAAGAATGCATTCTTATGGAACTTCTTTGATGAAGCACATGCTGAAGACTTGAGGAGAAGGATTGCTACATTCACTCAGGAGCCTGCAGAATCATTCAGAAGCTCCTGGATCAGATTCAAGTCTTACCAGAGAGACTGTCCACACCATGGAATCAATGAAGTACAACTGCTCAATACTTTCTACAGAGGCATCGCGGCAATACCAGATGGCTCTTGATGCTTCCAGCAATGGGAACTTCAACACCAGGAATCCAGAGGAGGTAGTGAAGGTCATTGAAAACCAAACATCTAGCAACAGCACAAGGAAAAATAATTTTGAGAGGAAGAGGTCTGCCACTATCCTTGGGAATGATCAGATGGATGAAGTGAAGGCAAAGCTGGACAGTGTTCACAAGCTTCTCGGGAAGCAGGTTTGCATGGTTGAAGATGCAGAGGCTGTAGAAATAGAGGGTAGAGAAGAGGAAGCAGATGTGAACTTCATCAGTGGAACTGGATTCCAAGGTTCTGGAAACCAGGGTGGAAACAGAAACTCCTATGTAAATAGGGGCAATTTCAACCAGAGTTCGCAGCGACATAAACCATACAACAACAACTACAACAACAACATGGGTTATGGAAGCTCCTACTACCAGAAGCCACCACCGCCAAATCAAGAGAGAAAGATTTAGGAGATACTTGATAGAGTTCTCGAGGGACAGAAGCGCATGACAGTGGACTTCAATGGGAAGATTGATTCTGTCTACACCAACCTGAACACAAAGTTTGAGACTTTGAGCACTCATGTGAAGAAGCAGGAGAAGCTGTTAAGAGACAGAGACCCTTGACAAGAGGGGTAGAAGATGATGTGATGAAGCACCACATGAATGCCATCATTGGGGATGATTTCTGTCAAGTGGTGAAAGAAGAGAAGTTGCAAGAAGGAGATTTCGAAGTAGAGAGTCTGATGAGTTTCGGCGGATCGCATTGGTGTCGATCGACGCCAAGGCACGAACATCGGTCGACATAAGTCACCCAAAACTGATCGACATCCTCTCCTGGACATCGATCGACAACACCTACGGAGTTAGCCGCATCTTGCAATGCCGTGAGGATCATGACTCACGAGGAGTTTGCAGCAAAACACCCACATCCACCCAGCCCTATTTACGTGAAGATCGATCGACATTCTGACCCCGTCATCGATCGACATCAGGAACCCGTCATCGATCGACATCAGGAGACCGTCATCGATCGACAACTCTCACTGCAACATCGATCGGCAATACCCAACAAAAATCGACCGTCGGGGCATAAGAAGAATCGGTAGACAGTAATTAAGGAGAATAGGAAAAAGATTACTACACTCCCAATATGGCAGCACACAACATGCATCCGGAGGAGTATGATGAAGATTATGAGGAAGAACAAGCCATAGAACAAAGAGCGATTCTTGACGAGGAAGACATACTTCTCCACCAGTCGTCTTTGAAAAATAAGTCGCCATCGATCGACAGGAACGGTTCAGCATCGATCAAAACTCAACCTCATCAACCAAACCACCTTCGAGCATCGACCGACATTGCCTACTACCCATCGATTGACACTAACATCGACGCTACCTGAGATGGAGATTACTCAATTGGAAGTTGGGCATATGATCGCCATCCCGAGAGCTACGCAGTAGAGACAGCATACCGTGATCAAGGAGCTGATGAACTTCATGAGGGTTTCACTTATGAGGAACTTCTCAACATGCAAAGATGCGATGAAACAGATCAGAAACGAGCAGAATCTCCTTTGGAAAGAACACATTTCTGCCATCCGATCGACAGAGCTATGCATCCATCAATCGACATCATTCCTCCAACATCGATCGACATCAACCATATAACATCGATCGACAGCCATCTAAAACCAAAAACCACTGTAAGCGAAAAAGATAAATCTGATAACCAATATCTAAATCCAGACGAATTTGGTATTTTCAGGGTCCCAGATGGCTACGCAAAAGCAATAGATGGATGTACACTGCACGTATCTCGAGAGGATATTGCCGACATCCTTCAGACAGCCAATGCGGCAGACAGCCAATGCGGCAGACAACCTCTTCATGCAACAACGCACTATTACCGAACACCAGAAGAAGGTTACAAAGGAGTTTTATGACACATCTGGTGGCATAGATAAACGCTTCAAACAGAGGTCTCACAACCCTACTCGACCATCGATCGACGTTGACGTTGACGTTCCAACATCGGTCGACAAATGTCCTGAATTAGGCAGAAGAGCTTTTAACCTTTTTGGAACCAGAAAATTCTACTGGGAAGAGAAAGATGAGTATGGAGTCTACAGAGATGATCAGGGATGTGCAAGAGATATGGATGGACAAATCATTAATGTGTCTACAGAGGAGATCAGAAAGCTAATGGAAAGAGCTTCGACAAATGAGCACAAATGACCCCAACTACATCTATCTTCTAGAACATGCTAGCTCATTCACACAAACCAAGCTAGTAATAGAGATCTACACCAAGGACGAGATCAATGAGATGTTATATGGAATTTGCAGAGAACAAGAGAAGAACAAAGAAGACTTCCAGATGAAGCTTGATGGAGTCTACTATCCATTGAATGGTAGTATCAGTTGGCTAACTACTTGCATGGAAGAGATGAGGCAAGACATAGCCAGAATTCAGCGTGCGACCGACGTATCTTGCTCTACATCGATCGACAGACATCGACAGACATCGATCGACAATCGCTTACATGCATCGATCGACATTCACAGACATACATCGGTCGACGACGCTACAAACCGAGGGAGGGAGGCTAGTACAAAAGGTGACATCAGATATGTCTAACACACACAACCATGGAGAGGAGATCTCAACTGACACATACGCCACAGTTATGAGACATCAGTTCAATCTTGAGAGTCTTGGAGATAGATTGCAGAAGATAGAAGATGCAACTACAACAATGAAGGACAAATGGGGCAGAGGAGATGAAGGAATGCGAGACTTCACTGGTACATGGTTCAACAAGCGCAAAGAAGAGATCGTAATCTCCCCGGATCCTATTGTTCAATCTACGAAAAAAGAGGACCATAGACTACAAAGTCCCACCGTGATCGAGAAACAGGCGAAAGAATACCCTCTTAAAAAAGAAACATGCAAAACACTACTATCAGGAGCATGTTGTAGCAACAACAAGGAGTAGATAAAGGGGAAAAACCATGAAGCATCATTATTCATAAAATCAAGGGGGCTATAAAGAACCTTTATTCAAAATAAAGCAACAAAAACCAGAGTCTCAAAACATAAAGAAAATAATCATTCAGAAAGAAGGCCCCTCTGAGAATCGCGACCCCACAACCGAAATTCGCACTGTCGATTTCCGTTTAAATTAGGAAACTAGGAAAACCCTAATTTTCCAGAGGTCCCGGATATCTGCTAATACCACACACCAAGCAATCAGAACACGAGATAATAACGATAAAGTATAAGGAATCGTAAAAAGAGAGCAAGGAGAAATCATATTCCAAATTTGCGTATGAGCGTTTACAACAAGGTATTAGCCTGACTTCGAGAGCTGTCGGCGAGATTCCTATTTCTAAAAACCCTAAGGCGGCTAAACCTAATTGAGTCGCAGCTCGAAATAACAAAAACGGAAAGTTGCCTAATTGCTTTAAGAGCTAAGTTTGTTCTGAGAAAATCCCCCCCCCCCCCCCCCGTGCCTCTCGCCTAGGACTCCTTATATACTCGCTCGAAGGTCGGTTTATGCTTTTTCTCTTCTGCCCTTAAGCCGTCATAGCTTAAAAATGGAGATATTCCATTTTTTCGATCTTCGTAATTATCTTCGAAAACTTCGTATTTATCCGCGGACACTTGACATTTATCTTTCCTTGCGAACCAAGCATAAACCGTCCTACGGTTTATGGGCTTTGGTTAAGAAATCGTAAGTGGGCTTCGAGTCACGTCATAGGTCTCTTTGGGCCGCCTTTTGACTCTAAATGTTTATTACGGCTTCTTTCGATAAAATGAACTTTCTGCGGTTTTTATTGTAAAGTTCGATTGATGACTTCAAATGACGAGAAACATGAAACGGGCTTGCTATGGTCTTTGAGCAGTACGCGTGCTCGGCCGCTACGTAGAAACCGAGCTTGGCTCGAGCTCGGTCGCTACGTAGCGACCGAGCTTGGCTCGAGCTCGGTCACTACGTAGCAATCGAGCGGTACTCGTGCTCGGTCGCTATGTAGAAACCGAGCTTGGCTCGAGCTCGGTCGCTACGTAGCGACCGAGCAGTGTGCATGCTTGCTCGCTGCGTAGCGATCTTGCTTGGCTTGTCTGTGGTCCGATCTCTATACTCGAGCTCGTCCGTGGCTGGTTTGGATACGTGTCCGTTTCCTTGAGATAATCGGTACTTGGCTTGATCGAGATTTGAGCACGATTTTTCCGCAAAGCTCTTTTAAAGATTTCTTTACGAAGATTATTTTTCGTAAAAACATTCATGCTGATTTTTACGGACATTCAGACATTGATTTCGTCGTGACCGATTTTGACCCCAACAGTTAGCCCCCCAGCTCGTTAGAACCATGAGCTTCTAGCGTGAGGTTCTAGTGAGTGGCTTGGCAAGTTAGGTAAGTTAGGTGAGTTAAGCGGAATTAATGGTTGAAAAGGTCTGTGGTAAGTGGTCTTCTCGCTCTTCTAAGAGTAGAAAGCGATAAGATTGGGGCTGCGCCTTATTACGGCTGCCTACGTATCCTTGTTGAAGGGATCAAACCTTTCGTAGTTCGTCTTGGAGTTAAGGTTTTAAGACTAGTTTTCCAGCGAGACCTTTACGGTCTAGTTTATGTGTAGAGATTATCAGGCGTGTTGCTGCCGATGGCATTTTATATGGGTGTAGAAGGAAGACTACAAGTTGTCATCTCGTAATCTAACTCTGTGTGAACTGCTATATTCGTGATCTGTTTCGAGAGTTTTCTGCAGTGTGTAAACTTGCGGGATTTCTGAAGACGCTCGAATATTGGCAAAGAGACAAATTTTGGAAACTCGTGTCAGGGTGTTGGATACTATGCCTAGAGATGTTAGAGAACAGTGCGCTGGGTTTAGGGCAAGACCTAGGTTTACTCCTGGTTTCAGAGGGTGCGATGACTAATTCGACTTACATATCCCGTTTCAGTTTCATCATGATTCCATACCGATTTGAATTCCGCGATAGGTTCTTGGCTTATACGACTTGTATGGTTGGAACCGAGCATCTCTCCAATGAAAATTTTTAAGCCTCCTGGAAGTGTTGACCAAAAAGTTTGGGTTTCTTTTATTGCGCTATTATCCTTGTGTCGGATGTACGAGAGTCATCTCTACTAGATGGCTAAGTCTGTTTAGGACGTTAATAGTTTGTTGTGATCAGCAACAAACTTAATGGTAAAAATTACCATTTTGAGTCTTCGCGAAGGGTATATATTGAGAAGATGTTAGTGCGTATGACTGTCTGGTCTTCCAAGAAGGTGTTTTTATCGAGGAAGGAAATTTCGTCGAAGAATGAATCTTCAGGCGTCTGCGACGTCTCGCGATGCTGAAGATTTGTTATTCTTTCGTATGCCTCGTTTCGTACTTGAAATGTTCGCGGGCTTGAAGATATTTCGCGACGTTGCAAGGGTTTAGTCTTAGCCCTGCGTTTGAGAAACATTCTGGTTTGACTACGGATGTTCGCGGCCAAAATTGTTGTTCCTGTTTTGATGCTAATAATTTGATTTGGGATCGAGAACTTAGGACTGAGGAGTCGCGTAAATTTGTACATGGGAAGAAGCATTTGCCTCCATAGTGCTTTGTGAAGTGTTGGCCTTTCGAGATCTATTTCGTGCATTTTTTAGGATGTTTTGTATAGCTCTAGAAGCTTTGTTACGAATTTTTCCTTACATGCCGCTTATTATGGGTAAAACGTTGCGGGCTTAAAGTGAATTGTGGAGCGTATCGACCTTGGTCAATTTTTGAAAAGTTCAGATTTTCCGTTAACCATTTGGTTGTTAGGACTGAGTTTCATTACGCAGAATTTATCATATGATTTCGGACTGTGGGCTATACGATAATTATTCTCTTAATAGTCACACGATGTTTTTAGACAAATCGTAGATTGTCGTTTAGCCGTTAAGTGATGGAGCGATGGTTTCTCAAATAGTTTGGCCTGGCGTGAAGGATGTGTTCACTCAGATAGCCAAGGATGTTGTAGGTCAAGGATTAGACCATGGTACTTTAACATTAAAGGTCATGTTAGTTTACGATCGTCCTTAAAGGGGATGGCAAATATTGGTTTGGACCTTTAGTGGACAGCGTAATTGACCGAGGGCCAAAGAGCGCTTGTCGAGATTGATAGGCCAAGTTTGCCGGGGTTATCCGTGCTAATATGGCTGATAGTCATAGAAAACGATTCTCCGCTCTAGGTTTCAATTATACGACGAATGTTCTGTATAATGTGACCTATAGTCTTATGAAAATTGACTCTTTTTTTCTGAGGAAGACGAAGCCCAAGCGGTTTGCCACATAACCAGTGTGGAGTCAGCGGCGGAATGACTGCCTTCTCAGATGTGACCGAGGGAAAAGAAAGGCAGAAGCCAGCGAGCCGCAGGGCAAAAAAATGAGATCTATTATATCGTAATGCGAAGAGATAAAGTTTAGATTGATCATCAAAAATCAGATCTTACAGGTTTGCGTTTGCATTTGCTATACAAAACATAATTTATCATAACGCCTGTTATGTTAACCTTAGAAAGTTTCTTCGTAAGACTTGGTCTGATTGTACGAAAGATTTTTCGAGTAAGTAATGGGGATCAGTTTTACGAAGGTTGTAAATCGGTGATATGTATACATATGTCAAAGTAGCGTTGTTTCTGCGGGTTTTATGAGGGACCGCTACGTTGCGACAGAGTAGTACGCGTGTTTGGTCGTTACTTAGCGACCGAGCTTGGCTCGAGCTCGGTCGCTACGTAGCATCCGAGCAGTGTGCATGCTTGGTCGCTGCGTAGCGATCACGCTTTGCTTGTCCGTGGTCCGATCGCTATACTCGAGCTCGTATGTGGCTGGTTTGGATACGTGTCTGTTGCCTTGAGATAATCGGTACTTGGCTTGATCGAGATTTAAGCTAGATTTTACCGCAAGGCTCTTCGTAAAGATTTTTTTACGAAGATTACTTTTCGTATAAACGTTCATGCTGATTTTTACGGACTTTCAGACATTGATTCCGTTGTGACCGATTTTGACCCCAACACCCGAATGATGGTTAAGTCCTCCGGACAGGAACAGATGACGCCGATACTCTTCTTCCGGATTCGAATGTTCCACGCGCTTTTCCAGCCATTCCGTAATGAGCTCCCATCTAGTCGAGGCTTTCACTTGCTGAACTAGTAGATCCCGGCAAGCCATCATGTCCTGCACCTGGCCTTGGACGACCACCCACAAGTAAGGACGAAAACGAGGGCAGCTTGGGATTCATCTTTCTCAATTAGGAATCAGCGCTAGAGTTGGATTGAGGCCAGCTAGAAGATATTACGACTCCTTATATATATCCGGATCATTCCTTTTTCGCAGGATTAGAAAAGGAAGTAAGGATATTTCCAAATATCCTGAAGAATCCCTGACGTAAAGGATAAACGGCGAAAAGGAAATCCGATCCTCGCAGAAAAAAGGAAATCCCTCCTATAAAAAGGAAAATTTCGAAAATACAAACTCTTGAAGAGTAAGAAGAGCATTATCATCAACTGAACGGGCACCAGCCTCCTGGTCTATCCCCTCACATCAACGCACAAGCTCCTCCTTAGGAAACATCAGAGCTCCACGCTCCACCGTCTCCTAGACGCCGTCAAAAGCCCAGAGCTTCTCCGTCTTTGGCAAGAAGTCAGCGGTTCTATAGTGCCAGACCCTGGTCTGGAATAGGGGACTGGTTGGAACAGCCAGTACGTGTTCGTTAAGATCCAGAAGACGGTTGGTTATCCTACGTCTTGGCGTACCGTTGGTAAGTTCTTCTTTGGGCTTTGAGTTTTTTCATTCCTTTGGGAGCCCGATTTGATGTTTTGGCTTTTGCTTTGTCAAATGTGTCCCACCCGGTTTCCTTTGCTGGAGAAGCAGTAGTGAAGCTTATAATGGGAGTTCCTCGACGATTCTGATGGGTGACTTTTCTGGTCAGCAGGGAAGCCTTGCGTCAAAGTCGTGTTTGGGGTAAGCATTCCCTTTTATCCGGTAAGATTTTGTCTCGTTTATTTCTTACATTGCTTTTCCCAGGGAACGTGGTGAGGCTCCCGGTGTCGGTTGTCTGTGATGAGTATCAGAAGGCTAAAGCACGGAAGCGACATCTTTCTTACACTCCTCGGCCAAAACTAGTGAGGGATGCTTTATCGGCTAATGGTCTGTCTTCCACCTTATCAACAAGTGTTGAGGTTATGCATAACCGTGACCCTTTAGTGGATGCTGTTTAAACTGAGACTGTCAATAAACTAGTGAAGAGAAATGACGAGTTCTCGTCGGTGGGTCAAGACAAAGACGTGTTTTATTAGATCAATGATTCGAAACAGTGTTACAAAAGGGGAAGAGAATGGATGAAATAGTCCGGCGAAGATAAGTTCGTCGGACCATACAAGTCGGCGAGATGTAAGATGTAAAACCCTAAGTCTAGCCGAAAGTGTGTGTGTAGTAATTTGTGGATCCCCCACTTGTTGCCTTTCCTCCTCCTTTTATAGACAAATGCTCGTTGACCTAATGCGCTCTGTCTCGGTGGGCCTCCTCGAGTGATTGGGCCGGGGCGTTAGACCGCTGAGTCAAGTCATCGAGCCGATGACGTTCAGTCAGTTGTCTCGACGACCAAAAGTAGTCTAGAGCCAAGCCGATCGTCGGCTCGCAAGTCGACGAGCCGACTTTCTTTGTTGTAATCATGTGCCTGGATAATTGTCTTGCAGGCCTTTTGGGAAGGCTAAGCCCATACCCAACAGTAAGTCCCCCCAGTTCGCTGGTGAGTAGCGTAGCCGACTCAGCGAATTTGAAAGTAGGGTTTGCGAGACAACTATATCAGGTCTACGATCTCAGTCGACTCCTCGACTATGCAATCGACTCATCTGCTCGCGCTCGATGATCTGACCGGTTTTGGTTCGGACCGGTGGTTAATTCTGGTTTTGGAGCTGACTGTTGGTTTCGATTTGGACCGGTTTCGGTTCTCCTCGAGAAGTCGAAAATTCACGACGTTCGGTGAGCTCTACGCGCCTAAATGGGCCGACCTAGGCCCATCTAGGTCTAATGATGACTCCTCGGGGTACGATGCGCTCCTCTATCTATAAATACTCCTCTCGCGTCTCATTTTCTCCACTTTTCACCCAGCTCATGAACTTTCTCTCTCTTACTTTCCGCTTCTCTCTCTAACTTTGTAGTCTTAGCTTTGAGGATGTCGTCGGGCGGTAGCGGTAAGCTTTCTAGGGCTCAGAAAGGGAAAGCCGTGGCGAGAGCAACCGAGTCAAGTCCTGCACATGTCGTTGTGTCGAACTCTCCTTCTGATTTTGAGACGATTCATCGTGAAGCCATGATGGATACAGAGAACATGGACACGCCTCAACGAGTCCTCGTTGCTGACTCAGCGCGTCAGCTCCGCGAAGAGAGAGAGAGTGCGACATTAATATTGAGAGACGGTCAGGATGGAGCGAGCGATGGAGAGGTTTCTCTTCCTGATTTCGTTCCGTGTTGTTATCACCCTGGGGGAATCTTCGAGGATCTTCCGGCTTTCGCGGCGGAGCAGATGCGTTCTCCTGTCGTAGAAGGAGAGTCGTGGGAGAACGTCGAGGAGACTCGTTTGACTCCTAGCAGCGTGAAGGCTCTGCTGAGAAAATGTGGAGGAGCCGGGGTGACTTTCTTGATCCCGACAAAATCTCAAAGGCCGTGGTCCCCGCCGTTGGGATTCCAGTGCGTCTAGGAGTCATATTTTCAGAGCGAGACCAAGCTCTGGTTTCCGATTTCTCGACTCATCACGTCTTATGTGAGACGTCGCGGCGCAGCAATAAGTCAGTTCTTTAATGGCGCGTTCCGTATTTCGGTAGTATTGATGGTGACGGCGGCAGAGATCGATGTTTCGATGAGCGTACGGACTCTCGAGGAGTTGACCTATACGAAATCCATGGGGGACGGTCTATTCTCGATTCATATGAGGCCCAACTACAACGTAATTATTGATCATCCAAGCAGGACGGCTAACTGGCAGCGCTTCTATTTTTATGTCAAATATGACGGTTTTGCCTTCGAGGAGCCGCCCGACGATTCCCTTCTATTTTTGTGGAATCATAAGCTCGGTAGAACGCTGTTATTAGCTTATCGACTGTCTCTTTTTTCTTTTTTTCTGACGAGTCTTTGTTTGATTCCAGTTGATCACCCAGACACGGCCTCCTATCCAGAAGATTTCGTTTCTGACGCTCGTGCAGTCGTGTCATGTTTCCAAGTAAGTTGGAAACACATCACCATCGAGAGGGTCCGACGAGTCCTTGACAGAATCTCGAAGCGTAAGTCCTCTTTCCGTGGTTCCGTATTTTTCCTGACTCATGTTTGTTCGTTCGTGACTTTTATTTTTCCTGATCCTTTTCAGGGGATTGGAGTTCTGATCTACCACCTTTGATTACCGGCAATAAGCGGCGGTTTTGGATATTCAGTAGTGCCGAGCAAAAGATCATCGACGAAGCCAGGGAGATGAAAGAACTTCCGGATTTGAGTGCATTAATCAAGAAGAAGCTAAGCGGAGCGAAAAAGGCATCTTCTGCGACTCTCAGTGAGACGACCCCTAGTGAGACGACTCCTCCCGCTCCTCTACCTCTCGCTGTTTCCCCCGAGCCATCTGTAGGCCCGGTAAATGCCGAGTCTCCGAGGGAGGATCTGATGCGGACCTCTGAACGGGAGACTGCTGAGCCATCGGTGACCGATGGTAATAAGAAGAAGAGATCCGCTCCTGATTCCTCTGCTTTGGCTGCTTCTCAAGCGAGAACCGAGTCTGATGGGCCTCCAAAGAAGAAGAAGAAAAAGGAGAAAAAGAAGAAGCATGTCGAGGGACAGTCGGAGCCTATCGGGGACATTGAGGGCCGCGAAACTGCCACCGAGGAAGGTTCCTCTCGTGATGCTGCGACTCGAGCAGTCGTCGAATTGAACGACTCCCCGATCGTTTTGCCGAAGAGGAAGAAAACTTCCCGTAGTCATGAGTCATCTACTCCAGCTGAATCCGCTTCTGCTGCGAAGACTCCTTCAGCTGCACCTCCGACTATCGTTGAAGGTGGTTCAGCCTCGGAGGAGCGTCGGGTCAAATTTTGCGATCACGTGGAATTCAAGTATGTCAGCGAGACTCCACTTTCTTACACCCCGTCTGAATGCGCTGAACTTATTCGACAGTTTAAAGGTGGTCGCAGGGACTTGCCTGCAGTCAAGGACCTTTTCTTCAAGGACGCATATGTTGATGCAGCGAGGACCAAAATTTTGGTAAGACCTATTCTCCTTGATTCGTCTCCTTTATATTCCAGTTTCTGATCCTTTCTTTTGTCCATACAGAGTGATGGAAGCATGAACTTCGTCGTCGAGTTGTACGACTCGGCCCTCAAGGAGGCCACGTCCAAGTTAAAACACTCTGACAAGCTCCTTCGGCGAAGGACACAGCTCACGATCGCGAGGCAAAGGAGTTTAAATCGACGATCGATAAGGTTGCGGAAGAGCAGACTCGGTTGCTTGCCAGAAAGAAGGCTCAGAATTCTCATTTCTTGGAGAAGTTCGGGGAGTTGAAAGATAAGTTCGAGGCTGCCGGCGCGAAGATCCGAGGACTCGAAGAGGAGAAGAATGCTTGGACTAGAGAGAAAGCTGCCTTAGAAGAGAAGATGGTGTCCACGGCTCTGAGGCACTTAAAGGAGGTCAATAGGTTAAGGTATTCTTGGGGTTACGAGGTCACACACGAGCGAGTCCGTGTACAAACGGCCATGATTGCTAAGAGCAATCACCGTGTCGCTAAAATTCGAGATCTCGAGAAGCGTCGTGGCGAGTTCGAAACGGCGAGGTCTTTGCAGAGCCAAGCCTTCGGGACGAAGAAATGCCTTGAGGCACTTAAGGAGAGTGGGACCGATATTCCGCAGGAGATGATTGACTTGTTCGCTGAACAAGAGAAAGAGTACGAGGCTGAAGCTAAACGCCTAGCCGTCAGCGGGATTCCCGAAGAGCTTCTCTGTCTATCTCCTCTTCGTCTTCGATCCCCCTTCTTTAAGGAGAATGTGTTGGCGGCGATCGACCCATACGGGTCAAATGCAGGTCTGAATGACGCTGGAACCGCTGCCTTCCTCCAAACTCCGAGTAGTTCTCAGGGTGATCATGTGACCGAAAAGTTGGATGACCCGACTGGAAGAGAGCTCGGGGAGTCTTCTTTTCAGGAACGTGGGATTGCTAGCGAGGTCGTGAGGCCCGAGGACACGACTGCTCCACTTGTTTCGGACACGGCTGTGTTCTCGGCCGGCCTCGTCGTGAATGAAGGTCCGGTTATCCCGACTCTCAGAGCTAGTGGTGTTACTCCCACTCCTACTCTGGGAGTCGAGGAGACGGAAGTGGAGCCTGTTAACCTCATGACCTCTCAGACTTTTTGACTGAAGAGGTGGGTGGTGAGAAACCGGATGAAATTGAACCTGTCCTCGTGGGCAATCCGCAAGGAGATGAGAGAGCGGTTGATGAAGCTGAGAATCTACCTGTTCTGCCAACGGATGAGACTGGAGGTGCTTCGGATCAGCTCGAAGCTCAGGTCATCGAGGAGGGCCCCGATCGTATCGAGGACTAATTTGATATGTTGTTGTTGTTTTTCTTAAGCTTTCTGTTTATAGCCCTCGGAGGATTTTGTCGATGTAATATCTGAACTTGTTTCGCTCTGCGGTTCTTTTGTTTCAGACTTTCAGTAAGTTTGTTTTCCTCAGAAATTATTTCTAGAACAAAGTTTGCCTTAGTAGTGAGACATAGTTTTGTGGACTCGAAAGTGCCAGTTGGCTTTCGACGAGTCGCTGAATTCTACTTTGAATATTGGGTTTAAACGATTATGATTTGGCAATTTGGTCGATGTTTTGAATTAAACCGGAGAGTCGATGACTCGGTCTTATAAAATTTTAACGCGTTATGCCGTCAGTTCGAGTCCTCGAGAACAGTTTAAATTTTCGAGTTTCGAAGACAATCGTTTATATTTTCGATCAACAACGGTTTCCACTCGATCTTGAAGTAATCCAAAAAATGTTAGGTTGGCCAAGCCCGGCTTTAGAGGATTATAAGATGATTGAAAGTTGTGTGTCGAACGCATGGGTCAGGACCGCGATACGACCGAAAATCCCTCGAGCATGTGTCTGATCAGGACATGCTCGTTAGTGGGTGTGAGTGCTAGTACGTTTGTTTCGAGAGACAAGGTCGTGCTCGTGCGTAAGCATCACTTAAAATAATTTGCGCTCCTACATGTTGGGAGATTGTTTTTGTTATAGCTAGACCTGTTGAAAGGCTGCCTACGTACCTCTAGGAGAGGATCAAGCCTTTCGTAGTTCGTTTTGGTTAGTGAAAGGGCAGTGGATGCGCATTCACTTTTTTTTTTTTGGCCAGTGATAGTGACAGAATTGTCATTCACTCGTTGATTTAGAGATTCGGCGATCGAGCAAGGCTGTCAAGTGCTCGATCCTCAGGCATGTGCTCAACAGTAGTGTCGTTGGAGGTGCATGGAATTCCATGCTCTAGGAATGGGTTCGCCAGTCGACGTCTCCAGTCGTTAGACTCCTGGTTTAACAACTTCAACAATTTTGTAAGGCCCTTCCCAGTTAGTTCCGAGCTTGCCTGCATTCAGCTCCTTAGTGTTTTCGAACACTTTGCGCTGTACTATGTCGCCCAGTTCGAGAGGTCGAGACTTGACCTTCTTGTTGTAGTAGCCTTTGATCTGATGCTGATAATTCTAGATGCGTAGCAGAGCTTGGTCGCAGCGTTCTTCTATAGCGTCCAGGGCGTCGAAGAGCATATCGCTGTTGAGTTCAATGTTCTGCCCATCCTCGACCGTCGTAGACTGGTTACATTTACTTCGGCGGGAGCCAAGGCTTCGACTCCGTGTGCCATTGAGAAAGGAGTTGATTTTGTTGCTCCTCGAGGAGTTGTCCTATGTGACCAGAGAACACCGTCTAGTTCATCAGCCCAGCACCCTTTTTTCAGGTCGAGGCATTTCTTCAAACCGTCGATTATGATTTTGTTGGTTGTCTCGCAGAATTCTCAAAATTTGTTTGATATGAACTGGGAGCCGTTGTCGGTCACTATCTCGTAGGGTAGGCCGTGGCGACAGATGATGTTTTTCCACACGAACCGTTGGACTTCTGTTTCCTTTATGCTTGCGAAAGCTTCCGCCTCGATCCACTTCGTGAAGTAGTCTGTCAAGACTAGAACGAAATGTTTCTGTCGAGAACTCGGCATTGGGCCGATTATGTCCATTCCCCATCGCATGAAAGGGTATGGATCTGTCATCGTTCGCAGCAGCTGCGTCGGGGAGCGGATCGTCGAGGCGTGTCTCTGGCATTGATCGTATCCCTGGGTGTAAGCTTCGCAGTCTGCATTGATTGTTGGCCAGTAAAAGCCGAGACTTTTTACTTTTAAAGCAAGTGCTCGACCTCCGGAGTGATTTCCTGCAGCGCCTTCGTGCGTTTCAGCCATGACTAGGTGCGTCTCCTCGCCGTTGATGCACTTTAGAAGCACCTTGGTTGCGGTCCATCTATGGAGCTCTCCATCGAGGACGACGTAATGGGAACTCCGTGTCTTGAGCCGTCTCGAAATCCATTTCTCGGGAGGTAGCTTTCCATCAACCAAGTACTCGATAAATTTTGTCCTCCAGTCGGTGGCGTCAGCTGATTCCGCTTCGAGGATTTGATCCATGGTCGTGGCTTCGGTTATTGATGCTACGACGGTGGTCTCATTAGGAGGTAGATCGATGCTTGGTTTGTCGATCTTGTGGATAGGAATGGTACGTTTCACCTGATCGTGCAGTCTGCTACCTAGGGCAGCGAGGGCATCAGCGCACACGTTCTCTCCTCTGGGTACTTTGGTGAGTTCGAAGAATTCGAAGTCTTTGGCGAGTGCTTGAACGGCCTTGAGGTATGCATCCATCCGTTCGTTACGGGCGTTGTAGTCACCACTGAACTTACTGGTTACGAGTTGGGAGTCGCAGTACGCGCTGAGGCGTTTTATCTCAACTGCCTTGGCGAGTCGTAGTCATGCGATCAATGACTCATACTTTGCTTCATTGTTCGAAGCGGCGAAGCCGAAGCTGAACGGCTGTCTGATTAACTCTCCTGTTGGGGATTACAGTTGTACTCCCGCTCCTGATCCTTCGTTTGTTGACGATCCGTCGATATGGAGTATCCAATTTTGACTTGGAAAGATTAGATCTTGCTCAAGCTCGGGCGCGAGCTCGACGAGGAAATCTGCGAGGACTTGAGATTTTGCAGCTGTTTGATTCTTGAAAACAATGTCGTGCTCGCTGAGCTCGATAGCCCACTTCGATAGCCGTCAATATTGATTTGTATTTTGCATCACCGTTCGAAGAGGTTGATTAGTCAGTACTTCAATTGTATGCGAGTGGAAGTAAGGACGCAGCTTTCTTGCCGACGTTACAACGGCGAGGGCCATCTTCTCGAGGGTGGGGTATCGAGTTTCCGGATCATTCATGCACTTGCTCATGTAGATGATAGGCTTCTGCTCTCCTCGATCCTCTCGGACGAGGACACTGCTGACCGCAGTCGAGGATACGGCGATATAAAGAGAGAGTTTATCAACGGTTTCGGGTTTGGACAATACGGGAGGAGTCGTAAGATACTCCTTGAGTTGTTTGAACTCCTCCTCGCACTTCTCGTCCCAAACAAAATGTTTGTTCCCTCGCAACAGCTCGTAGAAGGGAAGGCATTTATCCATAGATCTGGAAATGAAGCGATTCAGGGCCGCGATTCTTCCCGTGAGTCACTGGACTTCTCTGCTGGTCTTTGGACTGGGGAGGTCGAGTATGGCGGTGATCTGTTTAGGATTTGCCACAATTCCTCGCTGGGTGACGATGTATCCCAAAAACTCTCCTGAGGTGACGCCGAAGGTGCACTTGGCTGGATTGAGTTTCATGCCATATTCGTTCAATGTTTTGAATCATTCTCTAAGATGGTCTAGATGGTCCGTCGCGCGGAGTGACTTTACCAGCATGTCATCGATGTAGACGTCCATCATGTTCCCCAGTTTGTCGGCGAACATTCGATTGACGAGTCTTTGGTAAGTCGCTCCGGCGTTCTTAAGACCGAACGGCATTACTTTGTAACAGTAAGTTCCTCTATCAGTGATGAACGCAGTCCTCTCTTGATCATTCGGATGCGTCATGATCTGATTGTAGCCCGAGAATGCATCCATGAAAGTCAGGAGCTCGTTTCCGGCAGTCAACTCAACGAGTCTATCGATATGCGGGAGCGGATAACTGTCTTTTGGGCAAGCCTTGTTCAGATCGTTAAAGTGACGCAGACGCGCCACTTTCCGTTCTTCTTCTTGACGACGATCGGGTTAGCTAGCCACTCAGGGTATCGCACCTCTGTGATTGAGCCGGCTGCGAGGAGTCGCTCAACTTCTTCGTTGACAGCTTTGCTTCGGTCGTGGCCGAGCTTGCGTCTCTTCTGGCGAACGGGCTTGACGGTTGGATCGACATTCAGCTCGTGGGATGTGATGGCGGGGATTATTCCTTTCATATCCGATGTCGCCCAAGCGAACGTTGATGCGTTCTTCTTGAGGAAGTCAATGATTGCACGTTCCATCTCTTCGTCGAGGAAGGCTCTGACTCAAACTACTTTGCTCTCATCAGAGTCGTCGATGGTGACTTCTAGGATCTCATCTTTTTGAGGTTGATTTTGCTTTGCTACCGCGTTGATGCGGGGAGTCGATTGTTGCATCTTCACCGTCGCAATGAGTAGGTCGCGAGTGGCCTGCTGCTCTCCGCGAAGCGTCTGCACCTGACCGTTTGGTCCTAGAAATTTCACGCACTGATGGTACGTAGAGGACACTGCCTTAACAGAATGTAACCAGGGGGTTCCGAGGATCGCGTTCTAAGGAGCCTTCGTTCGGATGACTGAGAACTTGACTGTGCGTGTCACTCCGCATGCGTAGACGGGGAGTTTGATCATCCCGATCATTGTCTCAAAAGCTCTGTTGAATCCTGTGAGGGAGCGAGATGATGGTTTCATGTCGCGCAAGTCGACTCCCATCTTATCGAGCGTGTCTCGAAAGATCAAATCGACTAAACTGCCAGTATCGATCAAAACTTTAGCGACGTCACACTTCGCGATTCCTACTTCGACTAGTAGGGGGTCGTTGTGAGGTAGGTGGACGCCGATGGCATCGTCTGGTGAGAAAGTGATCGAGGGATCATTCTCAGGTTTTGATGGCCATTTCCTCGAGGTTATTGCCTGTAGTCAATAATCCTTTACAGACCGGACAGAATCACCGCAAGGAGGTGAGCCACCAATGATTACGTCTAAGAAATTTGATTCGACGACTCATTTGTTTCTCAATTCAGTTCTCAAGTCGCTAGGCGAGTCTTCGACAACAGGTAAGTCCTTGACGACGGACGTGTCTTTGATAACAGATTTGTGTTTGTTGAAACTCTTGGATTTCACCTCCTCGAGCCTTCGTCGTAAATCTGAACGCTTTGGTCGATTGAGCTTGATCCTGAGATCTTCTGATTTAGAGTTGAGCTTATCGCGAAGATCGATGACTCGTGGCCTGAGGTGAAATCGAGCATTCGAGTCCTCGATTTTCCTAGCCTTGGACTTTTCGATGATTGAGTGCAGATCGCCGTGTGAGTCGTGTGTGCGATCAGTTGTCTGCGACTCTCTTCTGAGCTTGTTTCTCAAGGCGTTCGACCCTTCTGACCCGACGCTCTCGTTTGGTCGCTTACTGGAGTACTCGTGTGAGTCATGGACTTGTTTGTCCTCTTCTTCATCAGAGGGGGAACTTGGTCGTGCGAGGATGACTTTGACACGTCGACGATTACGAGGTTGCTCTTCTTCGACTTGTGCTTCACCCTCATCTTCGTCCTGCTCTTCTGGCTTGTCATCCTCCGTATGCTTTGGCTGAGTTCCAGACTTATCATGGTTCTTGTGAGCTTTCTTTTCTTTGCTTTTGCTCCAGCTCTTGGTGCTGTTTGGCCTAGGCTTGGGCAACTTGACGTTGGATGTGCCCTTTTCATAAGATGAGAAAAGGGCATCGACCAAATGCCTGCAACTCCTCGTATCATGCACTTTAGATTTATGGAAGCTGCACCACAGATTTGGCTCAGCTGAGCCAGGACTTGAAGTTGAAGGCGTCGAAGAGGTTTGCGGCTTCTCGTCATTTTCCCAGACGTTCCAACCTTTTTCGCGTACGACGACAGTCGGTCCTGGAGGCGGGTTTTTATCTTCAACCACATAGACGAAGCTCTTCGGCTGGTTAGGCTTGTTGCCTGAGGTGTGCTGACGGAGTTCTTGGCGTGCCTCGGGAGCTTTCGGGGCGGTTGCCGGTTTGGCTGCCGTGTTCAGTTTCTTGAGTATCGCTGCTGTATCTTCCTCCATTCGAATGAAGTTGTTCGACCTAGCGATAGCATCCTGGACCGAGGTGGTAGGATTTCTGTAGAGGTCCTCGCGAAACAAGGACTTGAAGTAGAGGGTATTCATCAGTGCGTCGACGGCGACACTGTCGGGGACTTGAACTTTTGAGGCGACTGCTTTGAACTTTTCCATGAAGTCGCGGAGGCTTTGGCTCGATCCCTGAGATAGATTCCAAAGGTCAGACAAAGTTGCTCCTTGTCTTGTAAACATAATGTACTGCTTGAGGAATGCAGTCGTCAGGTCGTGAAAGTCGTTGATGGAGTCTCGCTCCAATCCAGTGAACCACCCGAGGGCCGGTCCTTGAAGACTCTCGACGAAGAGACGACAGTAACCGGCGTCCCTTTATTCTTCGGAAAAGTTGGTTCGACCCATCGTGATGTTGAAAGCAGTGATGTGATCAGTTGGGTCCGCCTTTCCGGCGTACGTCGGAAGGCAAATTTTTTCGGTCGGCCGGTAACGAACGTCGGTGATCTTCCGAGAAAAAGGGGTTTTTAGAGTTTCGCCGAGGACGCGTTCGATCAATGGTGCTGAAGTAGATCCTTCAAGCATCCGGTCTTTCATGTCCAGGACTGATTGCTTAAGTTCGGCGAGTTCCCAGATGGTGATGAGATCGACGCCGCCGGGCGTTTGGACATGTACGGCATCCATGTTTGTGGGGTTTCCGGCACTGGCTGTTCTGTAAGTGTCGAACAGTTGTTTTCGGACAGTCGTAGCCGGATCTCCTAAGCCCCCGGCCAACGGAGCTAAAATGGCGGCGATGGCAACGAGTTGCTCTATTGTCGCCTTCTGTGCCATCCTGTCGAGTATGGTTTCTGCGAAGGCTGCTGCTGTTGGAGCGCCTTCAGTCACCGGTGACTCGTCGTCTGACGGCGAGTCGGGTTGAGTCATGATCTTTTGTTGACGCTACTCTGTCTGCCCCACGGTGGGAGCCAACTGTTTAAACTGAGACTGTCAATAAACTATTTAAGAGAAAGGACGAGTTCTCGTCGGTGGGTCAAGACAAAGACGTGTTTTATTAGATCAATGATTCGAAACAGTGTTACAGTAGTCCAGAGCCGAGCCGATCGTCGGCTCGCAAGTCGAGGAGCCGACTTTCTTTGTTTGTAATCATGTGCCTGGATAATTGTCTTGCAGGCCTTTTGGGAAGGCTAAGCCCATACCCAACAGATTGTGGGAACCGAAATTCGCACTGTCGATTTTCGTTTAAATAAGGAAACTAGGAAAACCCTAATTTCCCAGAGGTCCCACACGCCAAGCAATCAGAACACGAAACGAGAACAGTAATAAAATAAGGTAACTACCTGCTAATACCACACGCCAAGCAATCAGAACACGAAACGAGAACAGTAATAAAATAAGAAATCGAAAAAAGGAGAGCAAGGTAGTTCTTATTCCGAATCTGCGTTTGAGCGTTTACAACAAGGTAAGTGCCTGGGCTACGAGAGCTGTCAGCGAGATTCCTAGTTCTAAAACCCTAAGACGACAAAAACCTAATTGAGTCGTTGCTCGAATAACAAAAACGGAAAATTGCCTAAAATCGCTCTAAGTGCTAAGTTTGCTGTCAAAAGTCCTCTCTCATGCCTCTCGCCTAGGACTCCTTATATACTAACTCCAAGGTCGGTTTACGCTTTTCCCCTTCTGCCCTTAAGCCGTCATAGCATAAAAATGGAGATATTCCATTTTTTCCGATCTTCGTAATTATTTTCAAAATTTCGTATTTATTCCCGGAAACTTGACATTTATCTTTACTTGCGAACCAAGCGTAAACCGTCATGCGGCTTACGGGCTGTTGGTTAAGAAATTGTAAGTCTGGCTTCGAATCATGTCTTAGGTCCCTTTGGGCCGTCTTCCGACTCGAAGCATTTATTACGGCTTCTTTCGATAAAGAACGAACTTTCCGCGGTTTTTACGGTAAAGTTTGATCGATAACTTAGAATGGCGGGGAATCGTGAAATGGGTTCGCTATGGTCTTCGGGAGATAGCATCGAAGGGTATACGAGAACGGATGGACTAATATTGTATTGACGTTTTGGAAGAGCTCGGTCGCTACATAGCGACCGAACATTGGTTCGAGCTCGGTCGCTACGTAGCGACCGGGCTCCTGCTCGAGCTCGGTCACTACGTAGCGACCGAGTTTCGACTCGAGCTCGACCGAGCTCGGTCGCTACGTAGCGACCGAGCGGGATGGACGTTCGGTCGCTACGTAGCGACCGAGCCTTAGCTCAAACTCGGTTGCTAGATAGCGACCGAGCGGAGCACGTGTTCGGTCGCTGCGTAATGATCCTTTTCGAGCTCTTTGTCCAATGACTCGCGTTTCCTCCGCAAAGCTTTTCGTAAAGAAGAATCTATTTCGAAAAAGTGTTTGTCGAAGAAGGTTTCTACGTTTTTCTTCTTCAGGGATTTGGACGTTAACTTCGTCGTAACCGTTTTCGACCCCAACAGTTAGCCCCCCAGCTCGTTGGGAGCGTGGATTTCTAGCGAGGTCTCAATGCGCGGTATGGCGAGTTCGGACGAGATTGGTGTATTTGGGCGAAGTTCGTGTCCAAAAATCCGCAAGTAAATAGTAATTTCTCATCCCTATAAGAAGGGAGGTAATTTCTTCACAATCTTCACACTTACTCATTCTCACAGAGAAGTTTTTCTTGAAAAGTTCGTTCTCTTTCTCTTTATCATTTCCTTCTTGATTTTAAAAGAAAAACACGAGATGTCGAGTAAGGAGAGAAGTTCGATGAAAGGGTCCTTGCCCGCGAACGTTTCTGAAGAGCTTCGTGTTCCAAAGATGGAATTTGTTCCTCATTCGGTAGACCCAGCCGAGAACGAGGCATGGTGGGTTGCGTGTTACGGTTCGATCACCCCTCCCAAAGAAAAATCGTTCCCGGTCATGAACCATCACCCGGTGGAGGCAGGTACGCCAAGTAGGAATACCAGTGAATTCCTCGAGGTCATGCGGTCGTTCTACCATATTTCGGACGCGGTGGAATTCAGGGTTCCTCGTCAGGGAGAATGCACTAGTAGTCCCCCGGAGGGCTTCTTTACTTGTTACGAGGCATTCGTAGTGCGTTGCCGTTTGTGGTTCCCGATCCACCGAGATCATCGTCCGTGTGTTGGGACGTTTCGGGGTGGCGATAAGCCAACTGAATCCTCTCGGCATCCAGCACCTCAAAGGGATCCTGGTCCTGAGCTACGAGCATGGTCTCTCTCTCACCGTTGATCACTTCGAAGCGCTTCTTCAATTACAGATCATCAGGGACACGGACACGTACAGGCTGGTTCCTTGGAACTTCATGTCAGTGGTAAAGGGGTTCGCTTCTATCTTCAACTCGTGGAGGTAGTTTTTCTTCTTCGTCCGTGTAGACGCAGCGTCCGTTGAGGAGAGTTGTATCCCACTGTTTCGGAGGTTGCCGAACGATCGTCCCTTTATCAACCCTCTTGCTTCGTTTCCTGAGGACATTATTGCGATGAGAGATCTGCTCAGGAATGGTCCTTTTTTCTGGACTTCCTTTACGCCGAAGAGAGTTCGAAATGCGCTGAGATTTGTACATCCAGGTCCTGCTTTGGGCGGAGAAACAAGGAGTGATTCCGAACCTGAAGACCAGGGTCCCAATGCCGCTCCCACGATTGTGACGGGGCCGAACTCTTTGAAGGGGAAAGATATTGATCTCGGCGACCTGGAGTTTTCGGTGGACGACTGCATGCTTCCAGGATGGGATCCGAACCTTGCTTCCGGCGATGGAAGCGGTACGAGCGAGGTCCCTATTCCGGACTTCGATGATTTCTTCGCTGTTCTTCTGTCGGGTTTTGACGCTCCTCAGGCCACGAGCGAGTCAGGGAGGCCGAAAGTTGTTGCGGAAGGATCTCATATCCTTAACGGGGTATAAACTTTATGAATTCTGACGATTGTTATTATTATTTTTTGCTTATAACGTGTCAATCGGTTTTATAGGGTTTGAACTTGCTTGGATTGGCCATTGAGGCGAGCCATAGAGAGGCCATGATCTATCGCTTTAAGGCGGAGAAGGCGGAAAAGGATCTTGCTCGCATGCGAGACGAGATGCTGGCGCGAGAAGCTCAACTCGCTCGTGATCATGCCAGGGCTGTTCATAGGGCGGAACGGAAGGGCAAGAGGAAAATCTTCGAGGTGATGAAGACTCGCGCTTCTCAATTCCAGGTTGAGTACGAGAATCTTAAGGGCGCTTTCAACTCACTGGGCGACTTCTGTGAGTGTCGCGGCTCCGTCGGGAGCCTTTGGAAGACGCAGGAAGATGACTATGTTTTCGAGAGGGAGATGGAGTTAATGAAGGGTGGCATGAAGGATCATGCTCACGCTGAGGCGACCATTCCCCCGATCGATGGGGAGATTCAGGGATTCTGGGATCCCATCCCGGTTCCCCCTGATACCGTAGAAACTACGACTGATTTTGCCGGTGACGATGAGGAAGTGAACTTTCCCGCGGATGCATTCGGAGCTTCCTTGTCCGGGTTTTTAACTTCGATCTGTGAGTGTTTTGACGGGAAGGATTTTTTCCCTTTATCTAGTATTTAGCGGCCGAGTGTGGCCTTTGTTCATATATGTCTGGCCGAGTGTGGCTTTCGAACTTTGTGTGGGCCTATTTTGGGCGTTTTTGTCGGGATTGGCCGTTGGTGGCTTTGAACCCCTACCGCTATGCAGTTTATATAATGGATGTTTGTTTGAGTTACTTTGTTTAGAGTGGGTTTTGCAGTAAACATGAGTTGTGTTCTCATATTTATCTTCGTTGAGGCGTTCAATCTGTTAGTTTGTTCGAGACGTGAGTTTTCGTAAAAAAATATTTACGATCTTTCGGGAACGTTGAGATATGAACGAAGAGACATGTTTTAGGATCTCGTATCGTTTAGATATCATGTCTTTGAGATGTCTGAGACCAATACGATGGGTTTAGGGCAAGACCTAGGTTTACTCTCGGTTTTAAGGTTTATGCGGTGGCTAGCCGGCTATCTGTTTTCCTGTTGCGATTTCTTCCTGATTCGTACCGGTTTAAAGTCCGCGATAGGTTCTCGGCTTATACGACTTCTATGGTACGAATCGAGCATCTTTCCAGAGATAATTTTTAAGCCAACTGGAAGTGCTAGACCAAAATTTCGGATTTTTTTTGTAGCGCGCTTTCGTCCTTGTGTTGGACATTTAAAGATCAAAAGAGTGATCAAGTTGCGTTTGTTTAAGACGGATGATGTGTTCGTCGGGGCCAATCGACGAACGGAGTGTAAGATTTGTAGTTGTCGCATTCGGACAATTTGTTCGTATCATCTCGATTTTTAACTTGGCGACGTCTCGCAGTTATTTCGAAGACTATACGTATATTTTTGGTGCTGAAATGAGATTGTTTTGCGATTTTGTCTTAAAAAGGAGCAACGCATATTGATCGTAAAAAATTTCGAAATCTCTATAGAATTCGATTACAATAACGCATCTTTTCCTATGTGGGAGTATACGAGTATACGCACCCACTCCCCCCCCCCCTTTTTAGAGAGGGGGATAGCTGAACTCGTCTTTCGACGAGCTGCCTACGTACCCCTTTCGAGGATCAAGCCATCTCGTAGTTCTGTTTTATGCCGCGAGCGTTTTCACTCGGCTGTTGTCGCCGTGCTGACCGCCTTGATCGAGATGATCGTGGCTGGGTCAGTGTTCTCTTCCGGATGTTCTGGTTGAGTTGTAGTGTCGGCTTCGGACTCATGTTGAGTTTCGACACCCGAAGCGTCTGCGTCAGCAGACGATGTTAAATCATATTTTCTCGAAACGTTGTTGGTCGAAGATTTATTGATCTTCGTGCGTTTACGATTTGCCGTTGCAGAGGTTGTCATCTGTCTTAACTTGTGTTCCGCGAGGAAGCACAGTCGCGACTGTTTCTGACATCCCCAGATAGCTGCGACTCCGTTTGGGGTCAGGAATTTGACGCCCAGGTGGTACGTCGATGGAACGGCTTGCATAGCGTTGAGCCATGGGGTTCCCATGATCACGTTGTAGATGGCAGGATGATCGACTACCGCGAACTCGATGATTTTTGTGATCTCCTTGGCCATGACTGGGAGCTGGATCGATCCGAGGGTCATCGATACTTCGCCCGAAAAGCCCATGAGCGGTTTCGGAGTTGGAGTTACTTCTCCGAGTTCGATGTTCATCCGATTGTGAGTGTCGCGGAAGATTACATTGACCGTTGTTCCCGTGTCAATGAGTACTCTTCCGACTTCCAGATCTCGTATGACGAGGTCTATGACGAGCGGATCGCAGTGAGGCTGATCGATCCCGCCGGCTTCCTCCTTTGTGAAGGTGATTAAGCAGTTCTGATCATCTCGGGTAGGAGACCATGTAGGCCAGTTTGCACTTGACTCCGCCTTCCGCTGGTAAGCCGTGGTGCCCGAAACCGTATCGTTGCAGAATTGCGATCCTCTGATGATCATGTTGACTCTACGACGATTGTTATCGTTTCCTTTGTCGTCTGGCCTCCTGCCGCGTTTATCCCAGATTGGTTTCTTTGGGGAGATCTCTCCGCGGGAAGATTAATGTCCGGCTTCGGGGGGCGATCGGTCTCGAGGATGAGATCTTTCACACTGGTCACTTCCGAGAGTTCTCCGGCTAGTAGCTTCGCGGCCAGCCTTGCTCCCAAGACCTTGCAGTTAGTCGTGGAGTGTCCTCGGGACTGGTGGAACTCGCAGAAGGTGTTTTCATCATATCCTTGGTTGCGAGTCCATGTGTTACCCGTGGTTCGGCCCTGGTCTGAGCCGATCGCGTAATTATGCGCTCCTTGGAGTTCTTCCCCCTCGTGATGGACGTACTTGTCGTTACGAGGGATCTTCTTCCTCGTTTTTGGGTCTACATCTTTTGAGGACGATCTCGCCGACTTATGTTTTTGCGATAAGATTTTCGTTTCTTCCTCGATCATGATGTAGTCCGTCGCCTTGTGGAGGGCATCTTGGATCGTCCGCGGTTTTTCGAGGGATATCCATTTTCTGAATTTCGACTTGTACCAGAGTGCCTTTCTGAGCGCATCGATGGCCACCTTGTCGCTTATCCCGCTGACCCTGGACATTACCAACTTGAATCGGCTGATGAACTCACGGAGGGGTTCCTCTTCCCCCTGGGACAGACTCCAGAGATCGACATCGAAATTTTCTCTATCTATGAACATAGAGTATTGCTTAAGAAATTCCGATGCGAGTCTTTTCCCGCGGACTTTAGTGGTTCCGCGGGGGAGGATTGCTCGTTTCCTTGCCGTTAAAGTTTCAAATTGTTTGGTCAAGGTGCTCACGAGCTTATCCTGTTCTTCCGACCTTTTTTCGTAGGTGGCGAACATCTTTTTAAACTCCTCGAGCGCCGCGGCGTTGGCTGGTGCGTTGGCCGTGGATATGTCCGCTGCGGGAGTGTGGAGATCAGTGCTGCTGCCTCCGTTAAGAGGAGTCTGAACGTTATCTGTGTCGTCAGTTGACATGTCTGGTTGAGCGTGATGTGGTTGAGAGTTAGATTGATCCGTACCCCCCCCCCTCCTTCTAGCGCCAAACTGTGGGAACCAAAATTCGCACAGTCGATTTCCGTTTAAATAAGGAAACTAGGAAAACCCTAATTTCCCAAAGGTCCCGGATATCTGCTAATACCACACGCCAAGCAATCAGAACACGAAACGAGAAAAGTAATAAAATAAAAAATCGAAAAAAGGAGAGCAAGATAGTTCTTATTCCGAATCTGTGTTTGAGTGTTTACAACAAGGAAAGTGCCTGGGCTACGAGAGCTGTCAGCGAGATTCCTAGTTCTAAAACCCTAAGACGGCAAAAACCTAATTGAGTCGCAGCTCGAATAACAAAAACAGAAAATTGCCTAAAATCGCTCTAAGTGCTAAGTTTGTTGTCAAAAGTGCTCTCTCATGCCTCTCGCCTAGGACTCCTTATATACTGGCTCCAAGGTTTGTTTACGCTTTTCCCCTTCTGCCCTTAAGCCGTCATAGCATAAAAATTGAGATATTCCTTTTTTTCCGATCTTCGTAATTATCTTCAAAATTTCGTATTTATCCGCGGAAACTTGACATTTATCTTTCCTTGTGAACCAAGAGTAAACCGTCATGCGGCTTACGGGCTGTTGATTAAGAAATCGGTTGGGCTTCGAATCATGTCTTAGGTCCCTTTGGGTCGTCTTCCGACTCGAAGCGTTTATTGCGGCTTCTTTCGATAAAGAACGAACTTTCCGCGGTTTTTACGGTAAAGTTTGATCAATAACTTAGAATGGCGGGGAATCGTGAAATGGGTTCGCTATGGTCTTCGGGAGATAGCATCAAAGGGTAGACAAGAACCCATGGACTAATGTTGTATCGACGTTTCGGAAGAGCTCGGTCGCTACGTAGCGACCGAAGATTGGTTCGAGCTCGGTCGCTACGTAGCGACCGAGCTCTGGCTCGAGCTCAATCGCTACGTAGCGACCGAGTTTCGACTCGAGCTCGGTCGCTACGTAGCGAACGAGTTTCGACTCGAGCTCGGTCGCTCCGTAGCGACTGAGAGGGATGGACGTTCGGTCGCTACGTAGCGACCGAGCCTTGGCTCGAACTCGGTTGCTACGTAGCGACCGAGCGGAGCACGTGTTCGGTCACTGCGTAACGATCCTTTTCGAGCTCTTTGTCCGATGACTCGCGTTTCCTCCGAAAAGCTTTTCGTAAAGAAGAATCTATTTCAAAAAAGTGTTTGTCGAAGAAGGTTTCTACGTTTTTCTTCTTCTGGGATTTGGACGTTAACTTCGTCGTAACCGTTTTCGACCCCAACACAGATGCTCACCGGAGATTGATCGGTGAGGTATTCCTTCTTCGTAGCCAGGTGCAGGACATGATGGCTTGCCTGGATTTACTAGTTCAGCAAGTGGAAGCCTCGGCTAGATGGGCGCTCATGAAGGAATGGCTGGAAAAGCTTGTGGAACATTGGAATCCGGAATAAGAGTATTGGCGTCATCTGTTCCTATCTGGAGGGATCAACCATCAGTCGGGTAGCTTCTCCTAGGCTGCAACCCCGAGATCCGTTGTAGGGTCGCGATTTTCGGAGAGCCTTCTTTCTGAATGATTCCTTTCTTTATTTGTTGAGACTCTGGTTTTGTTGCTTTTTTGAATAAAGGCTCTTTGTAGCCCCCTTTCATTTTATGAATAATGAAGCTTCATAGTTTTTCCCCTTTATTTACTCCTTCCTTTTGCTTCGCATGCTTCTGATAGTAGTGTTTTACATGTTTCTTCTTAAGAGGATATCCTTCCTCCTGTTTCCCGATCGAGGTGGGACTTTGTAGCCCATGATCCCTCTTTTTCCTTAGGTTGAATAGTAGGATCCCGGGAGATGGTCTATAAACCCGGAGGTTTTGAGCTAAAATATGAACTCTTGGAGTCTGAAGATTGATCTCGTAAACGGAGGTTACGTGAGGGCCTGGGGGTCGTCTAGGGACCCAGAGGTCGTGGAGGATCCCATAGGTTCTCCTTTGATCCTGAGATCATATTCGGGACCCGGAGGTTCCCCTAGACCATGAGGTCTTATTTGGGACCCTGAGGTCCTTCTCTAGATCCTGGGATCATGGCTGGAGCCCGGGGGCGGTATAGAAACCCGCAGATCCTTTGATAGATTCGGAGAACATAGTCCGAACTCGGAGGTTTTCGAGATCGTGATCAGACCCTGAGGTCGTGTAAGAGCACAGGGTTTTCCTTTAGATCGGAGATCGTATGGGGACCCTGGTGTTTGTATTTGGACCCTGAGGTCGCATGGGAACCCGGAGGTTCTTAGGGATGTGATAACCCTGATGCGCCCTTGGCTGCACACGGGTTCTAGCTTCTTTTTGATTTCGTCTTTGGAACCCTGAGCCATATAGGAACCCGGAGGTTCTTCCTTATATCCTTAGATCTTTGATCGGAACCCGGATGCTATAAGGGAACCCGGAGGTTCTTCCTCAGATTCTATACATAGGACCCAAAATCGTATGGGGAACCTTGGGTTTCCTCTTTATATCGGGAGCTTGCATAAGGACACGGAGTTCCTTGGGAGCCCGGAATATTTTGCTTTTCGCAGGGACCGTACTCCGCATTCCTAGGCAAGGCTACTACCGGTATCTGTTTGGATTTTGCATTCTGCCGCTCGGAAGCTAGCCACTATCGAGTTCCTATGATGTATTCTACTTCTGCAGGAAGTCACTGACAGGCTTAGAGGGTGCTTGTAACACCCCCGAACCGTCCTAGACATATGGTCGATCAACCAGCCAACAATCAAACAAGAACATGACCGATCGACCGTCCCACACCCAGAGTTGGAGATGAATGAGCCAACCGGCCAGCCAACAATCAAACAAGAACATGACTGACCGTCCAACCCAACACCATGGTCCGGAAGCACTACGTTATGGGTTAGGGACGAACCGGTCAGAGTCACAAAATTTACTCCACGACCTAGACCAGTTCATCCACTAACTCGTCCCGCTAAGTCAACGCCGAAGGCTTTGCAACCAATACCAAGAGTTAGAGTTTTCCGTTAGATCAAGGCCTAAGGGTTTTCAACCCGTACCATAACCTAAAGTTGTGCTAGACCGGACTAGTAGTCAAATATTAGAGTACTCATGAAGCGCATATAAAACAATTACTTTATTGATTTAGGAAATATTAATACAGAGAATAATTCAAGACTGGGCCCGGCCTAATGCCAAATCGAGCCAACAAAACCCATAACACAATACCATTTACAAAAGGCATGAAATCTACTCTGGCGGTCCTAACGTCCAGCACCAAGCTATCCGATCATCCTTACCTAAAGCGACCTGCAAAAAGGACAACAGAGTTGGATGAGTAACTTAATGCTACTCAGTGAGCTATGGCCACTACCCGCAACCTAGACTCTAACCCAGAAAACCCAAAATAACAATCCATCTAGCCCTAGCATTCAATAAATGCTAAGGCTATGCAAACCGTTACTAAGTTAGACTTGGCCTCTTGCAATGATCTAGCTTCAAGTAACGGGAACCTACATTAAAACAAGTCAACAGCCAATCCCTAGTTAATCATGTATACGCCTGAGTTCCGTACTCATGTAGTGTTAGACACATAGACTATACAAGTATCATTAACCGGTCGACCAACAATCAAACAAGAACATCAACCAATGATACCACATAGCTTTAATATCCACCACCCTTTACAAGCAATCACTCAAACACATACACGCCAACGTCAGGCCTACACAAACGAAATACTCACGAAGCCTAATCCGGTACCTGAGCCAGAATTACGACTTAATGTCAGAAACCTGCAAGCAAATCAATCAACCACAATCACAATAATAAGACTATGAGCATCTATGACTCGATCTAACTCGTAACACTGTATACCGGTGCTACACTTACTCAAGGGTTCCATAACCCTCTATGACATTCTAACACAGCACTCTAACCTGGGCCCTGGTGACTTCGTGTTCCTCCTCTCCATCGGCAATATTCTATCTTCCTACCACAAAGGCCAGAAGAAGGAACTTTCAACCGACTGCGGCCCACTGTCCTTCGGGTCACCGTGCGACAGCCCACAGTCCTTCGGGTCACTGCCACATTACACCATCGTGTAATACTCAGCCATAGGAGATGACCCCATTCGTCTGAGTCTTCCCTATCCAAAGAATAAGGGATTTCCTTGAACCCGCTGGGTACGAAGCCGAGGAAACACTAATCACCCCTAAAAAAGCCTAGTATGGGCGGGTTACGCACATACTGTCGGCAACTCACACGGCGCAAACTCAATCTAGAACCTAACCTAAAGTTAAAGTTCCAGATCCTAACTAGACTCTCAACTCTAGAACACAAGCCAATAGTACCAGTAATCCGGCCTATATGGCCTAAGACCACTAACACCAACAACTAAACAATAATATCAATACTAAACAACTCAATCAAACCGTTACCCAGATAGTCCGCCTCCTGCTATGAAACGATCTTTAAAGATAACGGGAACCAGCACTCAACCATATCAACACGCAATAATATTATGAACTCAGTCTTAATTCCTTTCACCTCAGCTTAGCCCGTGCTAAACTGAGTCCAGTTCCATAAATAAAATAACCCTAAGGACTCTACCATTCAATAGCGTGATCATACTAATCTATATGCGACTCGATCTACCCTCAATTCCAAATGAAATTCACACAAAACAAACTCACGGTGTTCTAGGCGAGAAGCAGCTGGTTGATCGGAGAGGACTTGGCAAAAACCCAAGATGAACGTCTTGACTGATCTAGACTTGGACTGACCCTCGGCTTGACCATGTAAAACTGACAGGCCTGTACGGAGTGATCTGGACTCGAACAGAACCTCCTTTAGCTTCTGGACAGTTCTTCGGACTTCCCGGCGGGGCATCGAGCAGAACTTCGACTGATCTCAACCCGTGGATCTGAACTAACTCTGGACAGAACCTTCACTTGATCATCAAAGAAACAGACTGGCCTGGACGGATTGATTTGGACAGAGATTCCGCGTCACAATCGTAAAGAATCGTCGATTGGATGGAACCGGCCATCTCGGTGGAGTATCGGCTTTCAGAATCGACCATACTCTACATCGACCACTTTCTCTATCTCTCTTTAGTCACGTTAACTTCCCATCTGAACTGATCTTCCCTTGATTGATCTTCAGTTGGACAGAACCTTCCCTAGGCGCTGACTCGAAATCAGTAGAGAACTGACCTCGAAAACTCTCTAAAACTCTCGAAATAGCTCGGAATCACATGCTTTCTTTTTCTACTTTTCTCTTACGTTTTTAACTTGGTTTGGACAGGTCTGGATGTGTTGAAACTGAAGGGAGGTCGTGCCTATTTATAGAATACAGCAACCAATCAGCTTCAGGTTGGTGGCAGCCCGTGCGTCGCTTCGCATGGCTCCGGACGCATACGCGGCGGCACCTCATGCTCCACATGTCTTTTAGCATGGCCAGGACACATGCATGACGCCACCACTCCTCCCAGATGTTGGGCTGCATGACTGGAAATCGTGCAAGGCGACACACCATCTCACACATGTCGATCAGCATGCTTCGGTTGCAAGCGCGGAGACACCTCGTCCTTGGTCGATCCACCTCGTGCTTCTACATGTCAGGCTGCATGTACTGCTTCCTTGCACGGCGAAACCTCAAGCTTCTGTAGACACTCCTTGTTATATGGTTGACACCACGTTCTGAACCCATGCAACGAGCCACCTCGAGCTTCTCGGTCCATTGGCCTGATTTCGGTCCTTCCAGAAAATTTTTGATCCATGATTAACCCCGAAGATTTTTATGCTCCCGTCCTGATGAGCTGAATATTTTTAATAAAGTCCAATCTGAACTCTGACCTTGGCGGTAAATATTTTTCAATCCTCCGGCTTCCTCGAAAAATTCATAATACCGAAATTAGGGTTTTCGTCCAATTTTGGGTTTTCCGGTCGTGCTACTATCCAGTCATGCTTGCTTCCCATCCTGCTTAATTCCCGGCATGCTTCCAACTTATTAAGTTTCCAACATAATATATTACCGATACGAAGTTTTGAGGATTATTTTGTGGTTAAGAAACATCATGCTTCTTAACCGCCGATCTTCTAAAACGTCTTGCTTCCAAAAATGTGATGCTTCCAAAACGTCTGTCTGATCAATCTTAGATATCTTCTAACTATGGTCGAGCAGCTTATTCGACTCATAGTTTACTCACGATCAATTGTTCAAACACCTCGTTCTTCAACATTTATGATCGATCCTTATCGCCCGCGACTCGACCACCACAAAGATACTTGACCACTCTCACTTTTTTTTAACAGGTTTCTACATTGCTGGTGTGGGTGTTATAACCTGTGGGAACCGAAATTGGCACTGTCGATTTCTGTTTAAATAAGGAAACTAGGAAAACCCAAATTTCCTAGAGGTCCCGGATATCTGCTAATACCACACGCCAAGCAATCAGAACACGAAACGAGAACAGTAATAAAATAAGAAATTGAAAAAGAGAGCAAGATAGTTCTTATTCCGAATCTACATTTGAGCGTTTACAACAAGGTAAGTGCCTGGGCTACGAGATCTGTCGGCGATACTCCTAGTTCTAAAACCCTAAGACGGCAAAAACCTAATTGAGTCGCAGCTCAAAAAAAAATGGAAAAATGCCTAAAATTGCTCTAAGTGCTAAGTTTTCTGTGTAAAATTCCCTCCCATGCCTCTTGCCTAGGACTCCTTATATACTGGCTCCAAGGTCGGTTTACGCTTTTCCCTTCTGCCCTTAAGCCGTCATAGCATAAAAATGGAGATATTCCATTTTTTCCGATCTTCGTAATTATCTTCAAAATTTCGAATTTATCCGTGGAAACTTGACATTTATCTTTCCTTGCGAACCAAGCGTAAACCGTCATGCGGCTTACGAGCTGTTGGTGAAGAAATCGTAAGTTGGGCTTCGAATCATGTCTTAGGTCCCTTTGGGTCTTCCGACTCGAAGCGTTTATTACGGCTTCTTTCGATAAAGAACGAACTTTTTGCAGTTTTTACGGTAAAGTTTAATCGATAACTTAGAATGGCGGGGAATCATGAAATGGGTTCGCTAAGGTCTTTGGGAGAGAGCATCGAAGGGTAGACGAGAACGCATGGACTAATGTTGTATCGACATTTCGGAAGAGCTCGGTCGCTACGTAGCGACCGAACATTGGTTCGAGCTCGGTCGCTAAGTAGCGACCGAGTGGGATGGACGTTCGGTCACTACGTAGCGACCAAGCGTTGGCTCGAACTCTGTTGTTACGCAGCGACCGTAGCGACCGAGCGTTGGCTCGAACTCTGTTGCTACGTAACGACCGAGCGGAGCACGTGTTCGGTCGCTGCGTAACGATCCTTTTCGAGCTCTTTGTCCGATGACTCGCGTTTCCTCCGCAAAGCTTTTCGTAAAGAAGAATCTATTTCGAAAAAGTGTTTGTCGAAGAAGGTTTCAACGTTTTTCTTCTTCGGAGATTTGGACGTTAACTTCGTCGTAACCGTTTTCGAACCCGACAGTTAGTCCCCCAGCTCGTTGGGAGCGTGGATTTCTAGCGAGGTCCCAATGTGCGGTATGGCGAGTTCGGACGAGATTGGTGTATTTGGGCGACGTTCGTGTCAAAAAATCCGCAAGTAAATAGTAATTTCTCATGCCTATAAGAAGGGAGGTAATTTCTTCACAATCTTCACACTTACTCATTCTCATAGAGAGGTTTTTCTTGAAAAGTTCGTTCTCTTTCTCTCTATCATTTCCTTCTTGATTTTAAAAGAAAAACACGAGATGTCGAGTAAGGAGAGGAGTTCGAAGAAAGGTTCCTTGCCCGCGAACATTTCGGAAGAGCTTCGAGTTCCGAAGATGTAATTCGTTCCTCATTCGGCAGACCCAGCCAAGAACAAGGCATGGTGGGTGGCGTGTTACGGTTCGATCACGCCTCCCAAAGAAAAATCGTTCCCGGTCATGAACCATCGCCCGGTGGAGGCAGGTGCGCCGAGTAGGAGTACCAGTGAATTCCTCGAGGTCATGCGGTCGTTCTACCATATTTCGGACGGGGTGGAATTCAGGGTTCCTCGTCAAGGAGAATGCGCTAGTAGTCTCCCGGAGGGCTTCTTTACTTGTTACGAGGCATTCATAGTGCGTTGCCGTTTGTGGTTCCCGATCTCCGAGATCATCGTCCGTGTGTTGGGACGTTTCGGGGTGGCGATAAGCCAACTGAATCCTCTTGGCATCCAGCACCTCATAGGGATCCTGGTCCTGAGCTACGGGCATGGTCTCTCTCTCACCGTTGAGCACTTCGAAGCGCTTCTTCGATTACAGATCATCAGGGACACGGACACATACAGGCTGGTTCCTCGGAACTTCATGTCAGTGGTAAAGGGGTTCACTTCTAACTTCAACTCGTGGAGGAAGTTTTTCTTCTTCGTCCGTGTAGACGCAGCGTCCGTTGAGGAGAGTTGTATCCCACTGTTTCGGAGGTTGCCGAACGATCGTCCCTTTATCAACCCTCTTGCTCCGTTTCCTGAGGACATTATTGCGATGAGGGATCTGCTCAGGAATGGTCCTTTTTTCGGGACATCCTTTACGCCGAAGAGAGTTCGAAAGGCGCTGAGGTTTGTACATCCTGGTCCTGCTTTGGGCGGAGAAACAAGGAGTGATTCCGAACCTGAAGACCAAGGTCCCAACGCCGCTCCCACGATTGTGACAGGGCCGAACTCTTCGAAGGGGAAAGATATTGATCTCGGCGACCTGGAGTTTTCGGTGGACGACTGCATGCTTCCGGGATGGGATCCGAACCTAGCTTCCGGCCATGGAAGCGGTACGAGCGAGGTCCCTATTCCGGACTTCGATGATTTCTTCGCTGGTCTTTCATCGGCTTTTGACGCTCCTCAGGCCACGAGGGAGTCGGGGAGGCCAAAAGTTGTTGCGGAAGGATCTCGTATCATTAACGGGGTATAAACTTAAAGAATTCTGACGATCGTTATTATTATTTTTTGCTTATAACGTGTCAATCGGCTTTATAGTGTTTGAACTTGCTTGGATTGGCCATTGAGGCGAGCCATAGAGAAGCCATGATCTATCACTTTAAGGCGGAGACGAGATGCTGGCGCGAGAAGCTCAACTCGCTCGTGATCATGCCAGGGCTGTTCGTAGGGCGGAACGGAAAGGCATGAGGGAAATCGTCGAGGTGATGAAGACTCGTGCTTCTCATTTCCAGGTTGAGTACGGGAATCTTAAGGGCGCTTTCAACTCGCTGGGTGACTTCCGTGAGTGTCGCGGCTCCGTCGGGAGCCTTTGGAAGATGCAGGAAGATGACTACGTTTTCGAGAGGGAGATGGAGTTAATGAAGGGTGGCATGAAGGATCATGCTCACGCTGAGGCGACCATTCCTCCGATCGATGGGAAGATTCAGGGATTTTGGGATCCCATCCCGGTTTCCCCTGATACCGTAGAAACTACGACTGATTTTGCCGGTGACGATGAGGAAGTGAACTTTCCCGCGGATGCATTCGGAGCTTCCTTGTCCGGGAGTTTTAACTTTGATCTGTGAGTGTTTTGACGGGAAGGAGTTTTTCCCTTTATCTAGTATTTAGCGGCCGAGTGTGGCCTTTGTTCATATATGTCTGGCCGAGTGTGGCTTTCGAACTTTGTATGGGCCTATTTTGGGCGTTTTTGTCGGGATTGGCCGTTGGTGGCATTGAACCCCTACCGCTATGCAGTTTATATAACGGATGTTTGTTTGAGTTACTTTGTTTAGAGTGGGTTTTGAAGTAAACATGAGTTGTCGTCTCATATTTATCTTCGTTGAGGCGTTCAATCTGTTAGTTTGTTCGAGACGTGAGTTTTCGTAAAAATTATTTACGATCTTTCGGGAACGTTGAGATATGAACGAAGAGACATGTTTTAGGATCTCGTATCGTTTAGATATCATGTCTTTGAGATGTCTGAGACCAATGCGATGGGTTTAGGGCAAGACCTAGGTTTACTCTCGGTTTTAAGGTTTGTGCGGTGACTAGCCGGCTATCGGTTTTCCTGTTGCGATTTCTACCTGATTCGTACCGATTTAAAGTCCGCGATAGGTTCTCGGCTTATACGACTTGTATGGTACGAATCGAGCATCTTTCCAGAGACAATTTTTAAGCCAACTGGAAGTGCTAGACCAAAATTTCGGATTTTTTTTGTAGCGCGCTTTCGTCCTTGGGTTGGACATATGAAGATCAAAAGAGTGATCAAGTTGCGTTTGTTTAAGACGGCTGATGTGCTCGTCGGGGCCAATCGACGAACGGAGTGTAAGATTTGTAGTGGTCGCGTTCGGACAATTTGTTCGTATCATCTCGATTTTTAACTTGGCGACGTCTCGCAGTTATTTCGAAGACTATACGTATATTTTTGGTGCTGAAGTGAGATTGTTTTGCGATTTTGTCTTAAAAAGGAGCGACGCATATTGATCGTAAAAATTTTCGAAATCTCTATAGAAATCGATTACAATAACGCATCTTTTCCTATGTGGGAGTATAGGAGTATACGCACCCACTCCCCCCCCCCCAGCTTTTTAGAGATGGGGATAGCTGAACTCGTCTTTCGACGAGCTGCCTACGTACCCCTTTCGAGGATCAAGCCATCTCGTAGTTCTGTTTTATGCCGCGAGCGTTTTCACTCGGCGGTTATCGCCGTGCTGACCGCCTTGATCGAGATGATCGTGGCTGGGTCAGTGTTCTCTTCCGGATGTTCCGGTTTAGTTGTAGTGTCGGCTTCGGACTCATGTTGAGTTTCGACGCCCGAAGCGTCTGCGTCAGCAGACGATGTTAAATCGTCTTTTCTCGAAACGTTGTTGGTCGAACATTTATCGATCTTCGTGCGTATAAGATTTGCCGTTGCAGAGGTTGTCATCTATCTTAACTTGTGTTCCGCGAGGAAGCATAGTCGCGACTGTTTCTGACATCCCCAGATAGCTGCGACTCCGTTTGGGGTCGGGAATTTGACGCCCAGGTGGTACGTCGATGGAACGGCTTGCATAGTGTTGAGCCATGGGGTTCCCATGATCACGTTGTAGATGGCAGGATGATCGACTACCACGAACTCGACGATTGTTGTGATCTCCTTGGCCATGACTGGTAGCTGGATCGATCCGAGGGTCATCGATACTTCGCCCGAAAAGCCCGTGAGCGGTTTCGGAGTTGGAGTTACTTCTCCGAGTTCGATGCTCATCCGATTGAGAGTGTCGCGGAAGATTACATTGACCGTGCTTCCCGTGTCAATGAGTACTCTTCCGACTTCCAGATCTCGTATGACGAGGTCTATGACGAGCGGATCGCAGTGAGGCTGATCGATCCCGCCGGCTTCCTCCTTTGTGAAGGTGATTGAGCAGTTCTGATCATCTCGGGTAGGAGACCATGTAGGCCAGTTTGCGCTTGACTCCGCCTTCCGCTGGTAAGCCTTGATGGCCAAACCGTATCGTTGCAGGATTGCGATCCTCCGATGATCATGTTGACTCTACGACGATTGTTATCGTTCCCTTTGTCGTCTGGCCTCCTGCCGCGTTTATCCCCAGATTGGTTTCTTTGGGGAGATCTCTCCGCGGGAAGATTTCTGTCCGGCTTTGGGGGGCGATCGGTCTCGAGGATGTGATCTTTCACGCTGGTCACTTCCGAGAGTTCTCCGGCTAGTAGCTTCGCGGCCAGCCTTGCTCCCAAGACTTCGCAGTTAGTCGTAGAGTGTCCTCGGGACTGGTGGAACTCGCAGAAGGTGTTTTCATCGTATCCTTGGTTGCGAGTCCACGTATTACCCGTGGTTCGGCCTTGGTCTGAGCCGATCGCGTAATTATGCGCTCCTTGGACTTCTTCCCCCTCGTGATGGACGTACTTGTCGTTACGAGGGTTCTTCTTCCTCGTTTTTGGGTCTACATCTTTTGAGGACGATCTCGCCGACTTATGTTTTTGCGATAATATTTTTGTTTCTTCTTCGATCATGATGTAGTCCGTCGCCTTGTGGAGGGCGTCTTGGATCGTCCGCGGTTTTTTGAGGGATATCCATTTTCTGAATTTCGACTTGTACCAGAGCGCCTTTCTGAGCGCATCGATGGCCACCTTGTCGCTTATCCCGTAGACCCTGGACATTACCAACTTGAATCGGCTGATGAACTCGTGGAGGGGTTCCTCTTCCCTCTGGGACAGACTCCAGAGATCGACATCGGAAGTTTCTCTATCTATGAACATAGAGTATTGCTTGAGAAATTCTGATGCGAGCTGTCGGAAACTCCCGATAGAGTTTCGCTTAAGGGGCGCGAACCATTCGAGGGCTGCTCCTTCTAGATTCTCGACGAACAGGCGGCAGTAGCCGGCGTCTCACTTGCCGTCCTTCAGCCTCGCTCTTCCCATCGTGATGTGGAAAGCCTAAAGGTGCGCTCTCGGATCGGGCGTACCATCATACTTCGGTACTTTGATTTTTCCTGGATCGGATACCCTCGTATCTGAGATGCGAGCGGTGAAAGGGGTCTTCCGAGCCCCTTCCAGCAGCCTGTCGATCTCGGGGGCCGCGCTAGTAGCGTGATGGATTTGTGATTTTACGGCTCTTACTTCTGCCGCGGTCTTGGTGATATAGTCGCGAAGATCGCGTATCTCCGACGTCTCGTCAGCAGATTTCCGTGCTTGTCAGTGTTTACTGTGAGTGAGCTCGGTTTTTTCAGCCAGCTCTTCCTGTTCGTTCCAATAGAGGATTTCCTCCTCTTCTGTCATTGGTTTGTCGAACGGAGAGCTTTCCCGAGTGAATCAGCTTCTGGTCCTTCTTGGATGTCTGTCAACGTCCTCATCAGTATTGTTGGAGACATCGCAAGGATCCAGGTCGACTTGCTCGACTCTGTTGTCCTCCGAAACCTTCGCGGGAGGTGGAGGGCTTTCAGAGTTTCCCTTTTCGATGGGAGATTTCTCGCTAGGGTTTCGACCCGAAGGTCGTTCCTGGGCGGCTCCAGGCCTTTTGAGTGGGGTTGCAAAGTCGAGTCTTTTCCCGCAGACTTTAGTGGTTCTGCGGGGGCGGATTGCTTGAGTCCTTGCCGTTAAAGTTTCAACTTGTTTGGTCAAGGTGCTCACAAGCTTATCCTGTTCTTCCGACCTTTTTTGGTAGGTAGCGAACATCTTTTTAAACTTCTCGAGCGCCGCGGCGTTGGCTGGTGCGTTGGCCGTGTATATGTCCGCTGCGGGAGTGTGGAGATCAGTGCCGCCGACTCCGTTAAGAGGAGTCTGCACGTTATTCGTGTCGTCAGTTGACATGTCTAGTTGAGCGTGATGTGGTTGAGAGTTAGATTGATCCGTACCCCCCCCCCCCTCCTTCTAGCGCAAAATTGTGGGAACCGAAATTCGCACTGTCGATTTCCGTTTAAATAAGGAAACTAGGAAAACCCTAATTTCCCAGAGGTCCCGGATATCTGCTAATACCACACACCAAGCAATCAGAACACGAAACGAGAATAGTAATAAAATAAGAAATCGAAAAAGAGAGCAAGATAGTTCTTATTCCGAATCTGCGTTTGAGCTTTTACAACAAGGTAAGTGCCTGGACTACGAGAGCTGTCGGCGAGATTCCTAGTTCTAAAACCCTAAAACGGCAAAAACCTAATTGAGTCGCAGCTCGAATAACAAAAACAGAAAATTGCCTAAAATCGCTCTAAGTGCTAAGTTTGCTGTCAAAAGTCCTCTCTCATGCCTCTCGCCTAGGACTCCTTATATACTGGCTCCAAGGTCGGTTTACGCTTTTCCCCTTCTGCCCTTAAGCCGTCATAGCATAAAAATGGAGATATTCCCTTTTTCCGATCTTTGTAATTATCTTCAAAATTTCGTATTTATCCGCGGAAACTTGACATTTATCTTTCCTTGCGAACCAAGCGTAAACCGTCATGCGGCTTACGGGTTGTTGGTTAAGAAATCATAAGTTGGGCTTCGAATCATGTCTTAGGTCCCTTTGGGCCGTCTTCCGACTCGAAACGTTTATTACGGCTTCTTTCGATAAAGAACCAACTTTCCGCGGTTTTTACGGTAAAGTTTGATCGATAACTTAGAATGGTGGGGAATCGTTAAATGGGTTCGCTACGGTCTTCGGGAGATAGCATCGAAGGGTAGACGAGAACGCATGGACTAATGTTATATCGACGTTTCGGAAGAGCTCGGTCGCTACGTAGCGACCGAGCGGGATGGACGTTCGGTCGTTACGTAGCGACCGAGCCTTGGCACGAACTCGGTTGCTACGTAGCGACCGAGCGGAGCACGTGCTCGGTCGCTGCATAACGATCCTTTTCGAGATCTTTGTCCGATGACTCGCGTTTCCTCCGCAAAGATTTTCGTAAAGAAGAATCTATTTCGAAAAAGTGTTTGTCGAAGAAGGTTTCTACGTTTTTCTTCTTCGGGGATTTGGAAGTTAACTTCGTCGTAACTGTTTTCGACCCCAACATAACCCAAGTGCCAGGCTTCACTGCTTTCCACGTCTGGAGAAGCAGGATTTTGATTGATCCCTGTATTTCACAACACCTTTGCAATAAATATACCATGTGTTCCCTGTATTGTGTAGCTCGTAGCGTTTTAATACACGTACTTTTCACATTGGTACTCTAGGGACCCCAATGCGCCGTAGGCTGCACAGGGGTTTTAGGTAGTTTCGACAGCATACTCAGGCTTGCACATACTCATTCATGTTTTGATTTTGTAGGCGTGCCACTTTTTGAAAGGGTTGGCCAGGATCGGAGGTCTCTGGAGTTCCAGCAATTGGGTTGTATTTTACCTTTGTTATCTTGCAGCCTCTAGGCGCCTGCTCTCCGCACCTCGATTACCTTATAGGGTCCTTCCCACCCGGGGGTGAGTTTCCCCGTTGTTTTTTCTGCTCGTCGTAGAACACAATCCCCTTTCTGGATGGTCCTGGTTCTGACATTTTTTGTTGTATGTCCTGGCGACATCTTGCTGGTAGGACCAGTTTCTTAGCCGAGCAGCCTCTCTTCTTTCATAGAGCATGTCGAGGCTCAGTGCCATCAGCTCATTGTTCTCCTCCTGAGACTGTTGTTTTCACGTGCATCTCCGTGGGTATTATGGCTTTAGAGCCGTAGACCAGCGAGTAGGGAGTTTCTCCTGTTGCTGTTTTTGGAGTGGTCCGGTAGGCCCAGGACTCCGTGTAGTTCTATCGTTCACTTACCGTGAGAGCCCTTCAGTCGATTTTTAATCATGTTGACCACGGTTTTGTTCGTGGACTCGGTTTGTCCGTTAGACTGGGGGTGTCGGGGTGTGGCGAAGGTGAGCTTTATGCATCAGTTCTTGCAGAATTCCTTGAATTTGTGGCTCGTGAACCGGGGTCCATTGTCGGTGACGATCTCGTGGAGGACCCCGAAGCGAGTGATTACGTTTGTCCACAGGAATTTGTGGATCTGGAGGTCTGTTATCCGGTTGAGTGCTTCTGCTTCGACCCACTTGGAGAAGTAGTCAGTGACTACCATAAGGAAGACCTTCTGCCCCGGCGCCATAGGGAATTTCCCTACTATGTCCATGCCCCACTTTCTGAAGGGCCACAGCGAGCTTATCGATTTGAGGTTCTCCGGAAAGAGCTTGGAAACTGGAGTGTGCCACTGACACTGGTCGCAGTGTTTGGCTTGTCTGTTGGCATCGGCGGCCATCGCGGGTGAGGTGGCTGTCTATAAGGCATATCTGGAAGCAGGCTTCCGGGGCGTTATCCCTTCTCTCATAGGCGAAGTGTCATCTTTCTTCGGTTTCTGTCCTTCTCAACTTACCAACGGTACGCCAATACGTAGGATAACCAACCGGCTCCTGGATCTTCACGAACACATACCGGCTGTTCCAACCATCCCCAAGGGGTAATTGCCCCTGACACCCCTCGAGGGTTCTTTGACCAGAGGGGTGACATCACGGGATCGAAGGTGATAGAACCCCACTTTATTCATCAGAGGAGCAAAGTAATAAGAGTATAAAGTCTAATGCACCCCGACAGAAAATCCGTGGAGTTCCCCCAAGCACTTGGATGGCCATTGAAGTCCTCCATGTTAGAGGAGTAAGTTGAGAAGGACAGAAACCGAAGAAAGATGATACTTCGCCTATAAGAGAAGGGATAACGCCCGGGAAGCCTGCTTCCAGATATACCTCATAGACAGCTACCTCACCCGCTCCCCCATCTGGAGAGCGTTCGAACTCAGTCGGCCTCCTCATCGCCACTGAAGGATAAATCGCATACTTACTCCTCATGTTAGCCAGGTCTCCCTCTCGAATCTCAGAACGGGGACCGTCATCGAAGAAACAAGAACGGAGCCTTCTCCAGGACGCCAACGGAACCTCTTCACTATCAGCCTCCGGAACGTCTCCCCAGGAACATGGGATGAAAAAGGATCGGTTAAAGGACGATGCAGCCTTGGACGACCACCCACAAGTGAGGACGGAAACATGAGCAACTCGGGATTCATCTTTCTCAATTAAGAATCAATGCTGAGGTTAGGTTGAGGCCAGTTAGGAGATATTGCGAGTCCTTATATACATCCGGGTCATTCCCTTTTCCGGGGCAAGAAAAGGAAATAGGGATGTTCCCAAATATTCTGAAGAATCCCTGACATGAAGGATAAGCAGCGAAAAGGAAATCCAGTCCTTGCAGAAAAAAGGGAAATCCTTCCTACAAAAAGGAAAGTTTCGATAAAATATATGCGCTTTTGAAGAGTAAGAAGAGCACCAAGTATCATCAACCAAACGGGCACCAGCCTCCTGATCATTTCCCACGTATCAAGCCTTTAGAACTCCTCTTCAGGAAACATCAAAGTTCCAGGCTTCGCTGTCTCCAAGACGCCATCAGAAGCCCAGAGCTTCTCCATCTTCGACAAGAAATCAGCGGTTCAATAGCGCCAGACCCCGGTCTGGAATAAGGGAACCGATCCTGCCCCGGGTTCAGAGTGTGGTTCCAGCCTGAGTGGAACCCGGGATCACAGGATTACTGGAGCTATGTCTTGCCTATGGGAAGCCTGCTGAGAATGAGCAACTCCGGTTGACTTGCGTGCACAGGTTATTCTCCGAATTCGATGACGAAATCGAGCAATAAGGGGCAAACTGTTGGGGAAAAATACTCAGGTATTGAATTTCTCCAGACCCCCGGCAGGACACCGGCCTCTGAGTCCCCGCTAAGAGGTACCCCGGTTCCCCGCTACAAAGTACTCCACGTCCAGTCCCAGGGACCGCCCCCCTTCCCCCGGGAAAAGGAAAACTTCAGATAAGGAGAACCTTCCATATTTCCGAATATTGAAGATTTTAACCTACTCCAACCGACTAAGGCCCGCCTTAAGAAGACTATATAAAGGGAACCTAAACCCTAAAGCAAGGGATCGACAGTTTGAGTTTTAGAGATTAGAGCTAGGCGGCTAGAACTAGGGTTCTTACTCAAAATTATTGTAGTTCCAGCTCTTTGATCTAATACAACGTCTCTTTCTACTTTCTTACTTGCAAATCAATACAAATACTAGTCTTGTCCATCGTTCCGTGGTACTCACAAAGATCCTACACAAAAATCGCCTAACAATATGTAATATGCTCCCTGCCTGAGAGTAAGCGTGTAAGCTCCTCAGGCAGTATTTTGCATTATGTACTTCGTACCCGCATGGGAGTATGCTCTCTAGCAAGAGTACTAAATTTGACCGCATACTATGGCTTGTGCTAGACCATTCCTGCGATTGTCAAAGTAATCCCTTTTATTGATCTGGAGGCAGGGATAGATGCTAGGGTCGGAGCCGGAGCTTTTCTCAACAGGAACCTAGAGGCCAATATCCTGCCCGAGGCCTGGTGATTTTTCCCAACCAGTTTGCCCCTTATTTCTCGATTTCGTCCTCGAACTTGGGGAATAACTTGTGCAATCAAGTCAACTGGAGTTGCTCATTCTCAGCAGGCTTCCCCTGGGCAGGACATTGCTCCAGTAATCCTTCTTTCCCAGGTCCTTCTTAGGTCTGGACCGTGTTCGGACCTGGAGGAGAACAAATTTCCCCAGGATAGACCGCGGTCTAGTAGACGTTTCCAGGTACTAGACCTGCTTAGAAATGACCCGACGAAATTCAGGACCTTGGGTGCATTCTATTGGATGTCAAGACTTATTAATGGGGCTCGTGGCCTGAAGTAGTTCTCTCTGGTTGGCGTGAGACCTGTTTGAGAAACGTTCGATGCTTCAGTGGGCATCAACATCGGCTTGTCGATGGCATGTCCCTTGGGCTTGGCGTGAACAGGACGTCGCTCTGAACTCTCCTTTTATGGGTTTTTCTTAAGCCTGGGCCGTGTTTGAACCTTGAGGAGAATCGATTTCCCCGAGATAGATTCCAAGACTTGTGGCTTGTTTAGGTCGATTGACCTAGGGAGATTCAGGATCCTGGCCTTGCATGTCGATGGATGGCAAGACTCCTAGGTTCGGCTGGTGAAGATCACTTGTATCTGTTGAAATCTGCTGTAGTGATATGTTGCCCCGCTCGGAAGTTGGAATTCTTGATCTCGGATTCGCATTGCAGTGATAAGCAAGATATGTCTTCCTGGCGCAGGAGCTTGGTGGCGCATAGCCACATATTTCTTGGATCCGAATGGCACATGACTGGGGCAAGGAAATGAATTATTGATTTACTTCTTGCTTATGTGCCCCCATGATTGGATATCAGCTGGAGAATGATCTTCTAAAGAACATATGCCCTGACTCTAGGATGAAAAAGTTCTGTACTAGGTAGTAGTCGAGTGAAGACCGCGATTTTTTTCATTCCTTCTTCGGGAGGAACGAGACCCTTTGTTGAGGTGTGGAAGCCGATTCTTTGTCGTACTACCCTGAGGTATCGATGTACATCATGTAGGAACTCGTAGTCCCTAATGATTCTTCTCTGGAATCTAAGGCTCTTAAGGGCTTCATGTTCTGATTCTGTTGGATCTGTAGATTTGTTCTTGGTGATATCTTTCATATTCACATTGTTTTATCTATTTATTCATGTGCATTTTCATCATATAGATTAGGATTTAGCCATGTCTAGGTTGCATTTTGCATACATATGTCTCTATTAGGTATTGGAGTACCACATGGAGTTCCTGGAGACATTTGGGTACATTTGGAGCTCAAGGGAGGTGATTAGAGTGATCTTTGGACGAGCACTGCTTGGAGCGACTACATGAAGTCGCTGTGACACACATCCCAGAGCGACCTTGCCAGAGCGACGTAGAGAGGTCGCTCGCGTTTCTATCGCGAGACACCCCTCCCAGAGCGACTTGCCAAAGCGACGTTCCAAGGTCGCTCGCGTTTCCATGGCGAGACGACACCCAACAAAGCCCAGAGCGACGTCTTCAGAGTGACACAGCCAGGTCGCTCGCGAGGAGACGACCCGAGAGCGACGTCTTCGGAGCGACACAGCCAGGTCGCTCGCGAAGAAACGACCCGGGAGCGACCTCTCGCAGCGACGTGCCGAGGTCGCTCCGCGTCTATTTGTTTGGCGAATTCATGATTTCTCAAGGGCCTTTTGGTCATTTCATTATGCACGTTTTACATTGCCAAAAACCTAAGTTAAGTACTTTTGTAAGCCACAGCAGGCAAAAAATCTCTTTTCTGGAGAACAACTAGTAAAACTTCTTTTGATTCAGATTTCATTGCTTTCATCTTGTGTTCTTGTTGATTTCTTATCTATTTCTCTACATGATTAATCTGAAATCCAATATGGGTTTAAGAGGAATCATGGAGATTAGTGAGTAATCACCTTTTGAATTCATGGGTTAGGGAGATTAAGGGTGATTAGGTTAGTTCTAGGATGTTTTAGTGTAGATCATTCTTGTTCCTTGCTAGTAGAGTATTCATAATGCATCTTCTGAGTTGGCCACTCAAAAGTTGATCTTTAGACATTTCCCACCCACAAGGTGTTTGATGAAATGCCTGAGACAACTCTCCTAAGCTTTTAACATACTTTACCAAAGACATTTGTTGTTAAAGGTGTTAAGATAGCCAATAGACTTGTTAGTAATGATTGCTTTCATATTATTCAACCAAAGACATTTGATGTTTGAGATATGTTAGCAAATGAGCATTTATCTAGACATAGAGCTTGCTTAGAATTGTGTCTAGGCTTAAGGTTGATAGTTTGATTGATCGTTTGCCATCCTTAGTTCGAAACTTGATCACCCAAGGTCTAATCCCTATACCCATGAGTTCTCTTTTCCCTTAGTCAAGAAAGTATTCTTCTGTAATTGCTTTCTAGTATTAGTAGTAGTTTAAAACTCATCTAAATCATTGGTTGCACTTAGATTAAGTGAGTACTTGCATTCTCAGTGCTTGATATCCCTCAGAACTGGTTCGACATTCACTATACTACAACATTTGTCTTAGGAGCCTTGAAAACTCCTAACATCAAATTGGCGCCGTTGCCAAATTCTGAGTAGATTTAAACATTGAGATTTAGTCACTTGCTTGAGACTAAGTCATTTTAATTTTGTTTTGTTACTGATTCTTCTTCTTCACCTACCTTTCACTTTCAGGTGTATGAACTTGAGGAGCAGGGGTCCATCAAACCTAGTTCCAATAGTAGCAGACATCAGAGCTTTTGAGAGGGAGTGTGCTAGAGCTAGAAGAGAAGAAGAACAACAAGCCCACTTGCAGAGATTCGATATTGATATGGAAGATCAACCGCAAGGGGCAGAACACCAACCGCGGGCAGCTCGACCCATTGGTACTTATGACCGGCCCAACATTCATGGTCATAGGCTGGGAATCCGAGCACCGGCTGTGGCAGCCAACAACTTTGAGATCAAGTCAGGACTCCTCAACGTGATCGAGAACAACAAGTATCATGGCTTGGCTCTAGAGGACCCATTTGATCACTTGGACAAGTTCGACAACTACTGTGGGTTGTCAAAAACCAATGGTGTGTCCGAAGATGCCTTAAAGCTCAAGCTATTCCCTTTCTCTTTGGGGGATAAGGCACGTCAGTGGGAGAAGTCTCTACCCAGCGACTCTATCACCACTTGGGATGATTGCAAGAGAGCATTCTTGGAGAAGTTCTTCTCTACTTCAAGAACTGCTAAGCTGAGAAATGAGATTTCCAGCTTTCAACAGAAGAACTTGGAAGGCTTCAGTGAAGCCTGGGAGAGATTCAAGGGCTACCAAGCTCAATGCCCACACCATGGTTTCTCTAAAGAGAGCTTGCTGAGCACATTCTACCGTGGTGCTCTTCCTAAGTACAGGGCCAGACTGGATACAGCTAGCAATGGGTTCTTCTTGGGGAGAACTGAGGAAGATGCAGAGGAGCTGGTTGACAACATGGTAAAGAGTGATGCAGTCTACAGTGGAGACCACGACAGAGGCAGTCGAACAGATGATAAGCAGACGAGGAAGGAGTTGAAAGCTCTACAGGATAAGATAGACATCCTCCTTGCTGATAAAGCCACACAAGAGCAGCTGCACTTTGTTGGTAACCCAAGCCAAGAGACACCACCTGTTGTCCATGAGCTTGAGGGTTTGGAAGGTCAGGAAGAGCTGTGTTTCATCAACAACAATGGTAGCTGGTACAAAAAAGAGCCCAACTTTCAGTACAACAACTACCAACAGAAATCCTATCCCAACAACCAACATAGCGGTTATCCGCCTCGAAACAACCAGCAAGGCAGCTATCAACCTCAGCAAAACCCCTCATCTGGTTCCTCTGCTCCTCAAGAGAGCAGCACTGACACCCTGCTGAAACAAATCTTGGAGTCTCAGACTAGAAGTGAGAAGCATGTTGGTTATGAGTTGAAGAACCTTCATTCCAAGATTGATGGGAGCTACAATGAGCTCAACAACAAGTTCTCACATCTTGCTTCTACGGTCAAGAATTTAGAGAATCAGTTTACTTCCATGAACACTCACCAGAATCGCCAGAAAGGATCTCTACCTGGAAAATCTGACTAAAACCCCATGGAGGCCAAAGCTATCACCCTTAGGAGTGGTAAGCAGTTACCTCCTACAACCCTCACCAGGGATGCTGAGAAACTAGGTGAGGAGGTGGCCATCAACTTAGATGATGAAGTGGTGATTGTTGATGAGAAAATCAATGATGAAATCTTGGAGAAGATTGTGGAAGCCAAAGGTAAAGGAAAGGTGGGGGAAGAGAAGAAAACAGTGAAAGATGGTGAAGTTCGTGCTCCAGCAAGTGAGAATTCTTTTGTTTCTCCTCCCTATGAACCCAAACTACCATTCCCTGGTAGATTCAAGAGGCAGCTGCTAGAGAAGTACAAAGCTTTGTTTGAGAAGCAAATGAGTGAAGCTCAGGTTGCAATGCCCATCATCGATGCTTTCATGTTGATTCCTCAATACAACAAGTTCCTGAAATAAGTTGTAGCTGCAATGAAGAAGGAAATTGAAAGCATGATGATTCTTACCCATGAGTGCAGTGCCATCATCCAGAGGCTTGATATTCCAGAGAAGTTAGAGGATCCAGGATGCTTCACACTACCTTGTGCTCTTGGACCTATGGTATTTGAGAAATGTCTCTGCGATTTGGGAGCTAGTGTCAGCGTGATGCCTTTGTCTGTTGCAAAGAAGCTTGGATTCACTCAGTACAAGAAGTGTAGACTCTCTCTGGTGTTAGCTGATCGTTCAGTGAAGTACCCTGTGGGCATCTTAGAGGACCTACCTGTGAAGATTGGAAGGTATGAGATACCTACAGATTTTGTGGTGCTTGAGATGGGTGAGTAGGCTCAAGACCCATTGATTCTTGGAAGGCCATTCTTAGCTACAGCAGGAGCAATTGTTAAGGTGAAAGAGGGCACGATTGATCTCCATTTGGGTAAAGGGCATGTTCTCCACTTTGACATCAAGGAGAAAATGAAGAAACCAACTGTGTTCGGGCAAGCCTTCTACGTTGAAGAGATGGGCACTCTTGCTGATGAGCACCTTGAAGAGTTACCACCTGAGGACGACGAGGAGGGAGCATCTCCCTCTACTCATTCCCCATAGAAGGTAACCCACTACTTTCCCTTGTATATACCATTTCGTTTTTGCATATTAGTTTTCTCTTTTTGGGTATCTCTCTCTCCTTGACAACACAGAGACTGTGTCATTTAAGTTTGGGGGAGGTACCAAGTATTTGATCACGTTTGCTTTGATGATTTTGAGTCTCATGCATTGCATTATACATGTATATTTGCATAAAAAAAAATCATTTAGTTTGCATCATTTGCATTTCTAGGAGAGTCTAGAGCATATAGGTTGCATTTACTTGCATTGGGAGCAATGATTTGAAATGCCTTGTAAAGAACATTACTTTGCACCTGAGTAGCTTATGCACCTCTCAAAAACACTTGTATGCTTCGAGCCTTGAAGACTCTTCCTGAAACTTGTTGATTGCTGAAACTCAGTCTTGAAGCCAACTACAACCTTATTTGAACTGAACAAACTTAATGTATCTTGCTCATGGTCCCTTGTGTACTGAATCATGGATATACACACTTGAGTTGTCACATCCTTTATGCCAATTTTTTTTTTGACAAACTCTAGTGGTACGCCATTCCCAAAATCCCTTCCTCCTTTTAAGCTTTCATTATTTGATGAGTGAGGCCTTTTTCGGAAAACCTTACATGTGCATAATGTTGAGAGTATCGGGAACGACAATGCTTGGTCTTCATTCTTGCTAGATTAGGTACTCTATTGTCTAGCTATAGGTGGGGGTGAGTGTGGTGACTATGGTTTGGAAGCATGAAAAGTTCAAAGGAAAAGAATAAACTCTTTGTGTTTAAATGGATAATCTTATTGGAATTAATAGATAAATGTCTAGCTCGAGTTTATGAAAAGTCTTGGCCCCCGAAAAAAAAAAAAAAAAAGAAAAAGAAAGAAAAAGGGGGGGGGGGGCTAGCAAAGTTGTTTAGAGCTAAGATTTGTTTAGAAGTTGAGAAAATCCTTTATAGATTTCAAAGAAAAAGAGTTTTATGTGCAAAGTATTCTTGGGATCTTTTGGTGAGAGATGGGAGTTGGGTTTGACATTGGGAAGTGATTGTGTAACCTGTATGTTTGGGAAAAGGGTAGAACAATGGAGATTGAGCATTGTATGCATGAGTTGGTTCATTTCTTAGCTATATTATGTGCAATGTCAAGGCTACTTGTTTTGAGAGTAAACCACTTTAAAAGATCATGGATTTTGAACCTCTTGACCCACTTGAATAATAGCCTTCCCTTACTCAACCAAATGATTTGGACCAATTGACCATTTGCAAGAATTCACTTGATGCTATGCTTAATGAACTTGAGAGTTGGCTGATTTGCATGTGTGAATGCATGATGATGAGTGTAGGGATGAAAAGAGTTGAGATAGGCCTAGAGAAGCTAGAGTATAATAAGAGAGGGTGTACTAATGCTGAATTTAAATGTTGATTTGAGTGTTTTGTGTGTTTCTTTTGGCTATGAGCTCCCACCTTCAAACCTCTCTCCCTATGAGTTCTAGAAAGTTCACTTGAGGACAAGTAAAAAATAAGTTTGGGGGAGTTGATATCTTGCATATTCACATTGTTTTATCCATTTATTCATGTGTATTTTCATCATATAGATTAGGATTTAGCCATGTCTAGGTTGCATTTTGCATACATATGTCTCTATTAGGTATTGGAGTACCACATGGAGTTCCTGGAGACATTTGGGTACATTTGGAGCTCAATGGAGGTGATTAGAGTGATCTTTGGACGAGCACTGCTTGGAGCGACTTCCCGGAGCGACTACATGAAGTCGCTGTGACACACATCCCGGAGCGACCTTGCCAGAGCGACGTAGAGAGGTCGCTCGCGTTTCTATCGCGAGACACCCCTCCCAGAGCGACTTGCCAGAGCGACGTTCCAAGGTCGCTCGCGTTTCCATGGCGAGACGACACCCAACGAAGCCCGGAGCAACGTCTTCAGAGCGACACAGCCAGGTCGCTCGCGAGGAGACGACCCGAGAGCGACGTCTTCGGAGCGACACAGCCAGGTCGCTCGCGAAGAAACGACCCGGGAGCGACCTCTCGCAGCGACGTGCCGAGGTCGCTCCGCGTCTATTTGTTTGGCGAATTCATGATTTCTCAAGGGCCTTTTGGTCATTTCATTATGCACGTTTTACATTGCCAAAAACCTAAGTTAAGTACTTTTGTAAGCCACAGCAGGCAAAAAATCTCTTTTCTGGAGAACAACTAGTAAAACTTCTTTTGATTCAGATTTCATTGCTTTCATCTTGTGTTCTTGTTGATTTCTTATCTATTTCTCTACATGATTAATCTGAAATCCAATATGGGTTTCAGAGGAATCATGGAGATTAGTGAGTAATCACCTTTTGAATTCATGGATTAGGGAGATTAAGGGTGATTAGGTTAGTTCTAGGATGTTTTAGTGTAGATCATTCTTGTTCCTTGCTAGTAGAGTATTAATAATGCATCTTCTGAGTTGGCCACTCAAAAGTTGATCTTTAGACATTTTCCACCCACAAGTTGTTTGATGAAATGCCTGAGACAACTCTCCTAAGCTTTTAACATACTTTACCAAAGACATTTGTTGTTAAAGGTGTTAAGATAGCCAATAGACTTGTTAGTAATGATTGCTTTCATATTATTCAACCAAAGACATTTGATGTTTGAGATATGTTAGCAAATGAGCATTTATCTAGACATAGAGCTTGCTTAGAATTGTGTCTAAGCTTAAGGTTGATAGTTTGATTGATCGTTTGCCATCATTAGTTTGAAACTTGATCACCCAAGGTCTAATCCCTATACCCATGAGTTCTCTTTTCCCTTAGACAAGAAAGTATTATTCTGTAATTGCTTTCTAGTATTAGTAGTAGTTTAAAACTCATCTAAATCATTGGTTGCACTTAGATTAAGTGAGTACTTGCATTCTCAGTACTTGATATCCCTCAGAACTGGTTCGACATTCACTATACTACAACATTTGTCTTAGGAGCCTTGAAAACTCTTAATATCACTTGGGAACCTGGAGGTTTCGAGGAATTAGTGCTCTGACACGGGAGGATCTATAGATATTGCACCTGGAATTGAATATTTGTTTTTCAGTCTCGAACCCAGAGTCTTTATTGACTTAATACAACATCGCACTCTGTCCTCCGGAGTTACTCTCGGTGTCGATTGGATGTGGGCTGTTTGTTGAGATCGCGCCCGTTGCTTATGTGGACCCGTTCGAAATGCCTTCAAGATCTATAGGACAGCTTTGCGGTAATAGAACATTTGTGGTACGCGCGGTCCTGAAGATTATCAGGAATATCGTCCTGAAGCCCAGAGTTTCTTAAACGTAACCTCTAGAAATATGGAGGTCGTGGGATTCACCCTTTTGGAGCCCGGAAGTTCTGGCATATATCCTACTAAAACCCGGAGGCGGTAGGATTTATCCAAATCCAGCGGTTATAGGGGAAGCAACAATACTTATTCTTCCTTGAGCTTGGATAGCAGGGGCTGACACGATCTTAGACGGCCCGAGTCGAAATTGACCCGGACACAGGATGGGCCGGTTCTGGAGCCGGACCCATTGTTTGGATAGCAGGTGTTGACCCGGCTAAGAATGCTTCTTTGCATGGATTACCGTTTTCTACTGCATACTATGACGTAGTTAATCCATTCCTGCTGTTTATCTTCCATATATATTGCTTTGCTCCTATTCCTTGGATCTCCTCCTTTTGTAGATGTCGTTTAGTGACTTCTTCTGGCTGCTCTCTACTCCCACTTGGGTGAGCCACTCTCAGCGTTTTATTATGTCATTTGATGAAGCGTCCAAGCTGTTCTCTGCCCCCGCTTGGGCGAACCACTCCCAGCGTTTTTCTGGATGTCACTCGATGACTCGTCTCCTCTGGGCATGTTGATGGGATTTGTTGATGTGTGTTGCCCCTTGGGTTAACGCTTAGCTCATTTTCCCATGCTTTCCTCGTGGTCTTGCCTTCCACTGAGGTTCGTGAAGGCACGTGACCTTTGAACTATTTCTTTAGAAGCTTATAGAGGTGCATACCCCTGGAAACATGTAGCCTTGGAAATCTTGAGAAGCATGTGGCCTTAGCTTCCTTTAGAAGTATATCAGGGTACATTGCCACGAAAAGCGGTAGTAAGGTGGTCGGAGCTTGCTTTTTCGTGGAGTCATTGGGTTTGACCTCCTTGTAAGGTGAACAGCCAAAGATCCGGAACCTGGGATCCGGAACCTGGAAGCCGGGACCCGGGACCCAGAGGTTTGGCTTTTTCTTTTGGATGAATAGTAGCGGGAACATGTGTTCTCCGGCTTCTTTTACTCCACTTTTCTCCAAATGAATAGAGGGTATGAGGACCAACACTCCTTGCTGTAGAGTTAGCATTTTCTCTGGCTCTTTTGCAGGAGGCGGAGCAGCAGTGTTCCCGGCGCTTGGGTATGGTTCCTTTCGCGGAACATCTCCAGTCGAATTTGAAAAGTACTCTAACGCGTTGTAAGTTTAAACCCGGCCGAAAGATGTTGTGTTCTGCTTGAGGACATCTCATATGTGGGAGTTGTGATCTTGGATGCATTCCTGGTGTCTAGGGCTTGCTAGATTGTTGTTGGTGGATTGTCCATTGATATTGGAGTTGGTGATGACTGCTCCTAGTCGGGATCATTATCGTATAACCCACAGTCGGAAATCATATGATAAATTCTTTGTAACAAAACTCAGTCCTAACAACCAAACGGTTAACGGAAAATCTAAACTGGTCGACAATTGACCAAGTTCAATACGCTTCACTACACTACAAGAAATGCGTGCATTGTTAGTGGAAGAAATATGCTATATTAGATGTTTGATAGCGAATTCATAAATGCTATGTATACGGCAGCCATCATAGGTATCCCTCCTACGATAGCATTTTTTGAACGTTACGAAATGTACAGCTATGATAGCAATACTTAGATGATATTACTAGCTTAACTATTAACACTACATTCGTGTTATTATAGGTCTTTCGATAAACTAAAAATAATTATAATTAAAATAAACTAAAATTTTCTTATATAATTAAAAATGAAATAATTTTTTTTTGGTCAGATAAATATATTTTATTTATAAATTAAATTTAGTTTACAATAAATTTTGGTTTACAAAACTAAACCAATAATACATAAATATATTACTATAATCTTAACAAAACCAATTGATTAACTAAACCTAAATCTAAACCTAATCGACGCTTCAGCCACCATCGCCACCTTCACAGAGCTTCAGCCACCATCGCCACCTTCACAGAGCTTCAGCCACAAACCACCAACAAACCACCGGCTTTTGCACCACGCTTAACTGGAGATGCCGCTCTGTCACACCACTACTTCTCTTTTCTGTTTTATCACTGCTCCTTCTCAGATCTGTAAAGAAAAACAAAACCGGTTAGAGGAGAAGATAGAAAGATGAGAGGAGAAGCGATAGAGAGACAGACAGAGACAGAGAGAGAGGTGACCTGTGGTGATGGTGACGAGCGTGACAGTGAAGAGTGTGACAGCGAGAGAGAGGTAAAGACGACGTAACAAAAGAGCGTGGTGGTGACGAACATGAATGCCGGCGGTTGTGGTGGTGAAGAGGAGATGAATTGAGAGGAATATTTGATAGAGATAGAGAGAGATGTGCAGAGACACGAGTGAACCAAAGATATAAAAGAAAAGAAAGAAGAAGAAGTGAAGAGAGTTAATGTCGCAGAAGAAGAAAATAGAGAGGAAAGGGAAAGATAAAGCGGGATTTGATTTGGTCTGTTAGATTAATCTAATCCAATGGTGGAAATTGTGATCTGAGTACTTTGATATCATTGGTCAATGACAATTTTTTTTTGTTAGTTGATTTTTTATTGGTAAAGTGATATAAAATTTTGATTTATAGTTCTATTTAATTTATATGTTAGATAATATAAAATTTATATATCAAGATTTTGAATTTTTTTAATATGAAAATCAAAATATTAAAATTTGAACTTTAAAAGTTATGTTTATGATAGAGGGTATAAAATTTGGGGAAGGAGAATTATAATTTAAAATAAAAAGATTAGATTTTGAGTTTAAATTTAAGATATGAGGTTATAGTATGAATTATTAGGGTTAAATTTAAGATATGAGGTTGAAGTTTGGATATAATATTAAATTTTGAGTTTCAATTTAAGATATGAGGTTAAAGTTTGGATATAGTGTATGAAATTAACTTTTTTTGAAAAGTTTGAACATTTATAAATTTAATAAGGATTTGAAGCTTTTAATATTTTGTTACTTTTGTAAGTAAGAGTTAGAAAATAATTAGGGTTAAAAGGTAAGATATAGAGTTTGAAATTTAAAATAAACTTAGTGTTTTATGATATAAGTTATACAAATAAAGTTTAGTGTTTAAAAAAAAGTTTAGTATTTTATGATATAAAGATTGAAGTTTTTATTTAGAGTATTGAATGTATAGTTTATGTACGAAGTTAGGATTTTAGGATATATCCTAGAGTTTGAGTAAAGATTAAAGATTTATGTTTAGGAAATTATAGTTTAAGATTAAGAAGATTACATTTTGAGTTTAATTTTAAGATTTGAAGTTATAATATGAAAATATTAGAGTTTTAAGGGATGTCTTTAGAGTTTAGGGTTTAAAATCATGTTTAGGGTTTAGGGGTTCAAATAGCTTTTCTTAGCGTTAGAAAAATGCTATAATATGTTTTTAGTAGCATTACTGAAACCGCTTAAATAATGTTTTTGGCGCTTAAGTATAATTTTCCGCTAATTATTTGCGGAATCAGTGGTTTTATCTTCCCGCTCACTTAATTTTCAAAATATCATTAATTAAGTGCTATTTTAGGTTTCACTCTATAATAGTGTTTATCTAATGCTATTATATAGTAAGAAAATTTCAAACTCATCTACAATAGCAGTTCAGTAAAACGTGCTATAACAATGTGCTATTAATGTGGACTTTTTTTGTAGTGCTATTAACTTTAAATCATGCTATGTTTTACCCGTAAAATGCAGTATGTAAGGAAAACACATAACAGAGCTCCTAGATCTATACAAAACATCCTCAAAGGTACACGAAATAGATCTCAGAAGGCCAACACTTCACAAAGCACTATGAAGGAAAACGCATTTTCCCATGGACAAATTTACACGACTTCTCTGTCCTAATTCCTCGATCGCAAATCAAATTATTAGCATCCAAACAACAATAACAGTTTTGGCTGCGAACATCTGCAGACAAACCAAAAATGTTTCTCCGGCGTAGGGCTAAGATTAAACTCTTGCAGCACCGCTAAACATCTTCAAGCCCGCAAACATTTGAACCGCGAAACGCGGCATGCAAAAGAAAAACAAACCTTCAGTATCGCGAGACGTCGCAGATGCTTGAAGAATAAGTTTTTCGACAAAAATACATTCCTCGATAAAAACACCTTCTTTGAAGACCAAACAGTCATACGCACTAACATCTTCTCAAACATGTATCCTTTGCGAAGAGTCAAAAACTGTAATATCTACCGATAAGTTTGTTGCCGATCACGACAAGTTATGTTAACTTTGGGAAAGGTCTGAAACATTCATGTGATAATCAACGAGGCAAACATTCAGAATGTCATTGTGACGAGTTCGGTTTGAAACAAACGAAAACTTTGAGTTTCGAAATGTTAAGCCGAACAAAAGTAATTTGATTGTCTCAGAAATTCAAATAAAATGGATGTCGAATATCAACGTTTTGTTAGATAGGTTAATATGTTATAACGTATAACAGTTGATATAAGATATTTTGAGAGATGCTCTTATAATTTAATTTATAAAAAGAGTAAAACACATTGTTGCACACACATGTAATCAATCATGGTGTTCTTGGATAGAGAATTAGGAATATTAGACAGATAATGATGGACCTTTGAATATTCAAAGAATACCTAAACTATATTAAATAAATGGGAAAAACTTTGGACCATCTCCATAATATTATTTAGAAATCAATTTATTATGTATCGCGTTATGTTAACTCTCACGATGGTTGATTACACTATACCTTAATGAATTAAAATATTACATTTAAATACTATTATTGATTTTTTTGTTTAGTTTCCTTTTAAAAATTTTCCAAATAACATATATATTTAAAAAAGAAACATTGTTTAAAAAGTATGTTATCTATGTATCGCGCTCACGTTAACTTCACGGTGATTAATTACACTGATACCCTTAATGAATTTAAAAAAAACTACATTTAAATACTATAATTGATTTTTTATTTATTTTCTTTTTAAATTTTCCAAATACTATATATGATTTAATTAAAAACAAATTCACAAGATAGTAATATTCTATTTTAAAAAAAATATTTTAAATAACTTAAAATATATTTCTGAAATAATAAAAAACTTTCTTTATATCTATTGTTTCTTAGATCAAAAAAAAAAAATTTGTATATAATGTGATTTCATAAAAAAAAATTTCACAAAGATAATCTTGGTATAGAAAAAGAAATATTATTTCTTTTAAAACATAGTTTTAAACAATAAAATATATATATTTTTGATGACAAAAAAGAAACAAATATATATTTTTGAAGTAAAGAAATATTTTATATCTATCTAATTTCTTAGGTTATTACATAAACTAATTAAGAAACATAAACTGATATATGTTTAATTGACTAAAAATTGTTTATCATTAGTATTATTGAAATATTTTATCTATTTTTCATATATTTAGTTGACTATAATAATCTTTCAATTACAGCAAAAAATATCTATAAATTATAGGGGTTCTTTCAAAAATGACTCAAAATTTTAAGTCAATCCCAAAAATAACCTATGCTTTTTTTTTGAAACTTTGTTTTATCCTATTCACCCTAGAAGTTCTAGTTATTCACGAAAATGTCATTATTTTTTTCCGAAAATAATGCTTTTACCTTATCATCCTAGTCTTCCACCAAATATTTACAACTTTGTCATTGACATCAATACCTCAACCACCATGAACTACCAAATTGAGAGTGTTAATACCCAAAAGTTTCAATTTTTTTTTATCCTTTCTCATTTTCTATCCACACAAACTGTTGAAATGAGATGAGTTTAGTGTATAAGAAGGCATAAGGGATTGAGGAACTGAAGAGGAATGAAGTTGAGAAGGTTTGGGCGAGTTTGGGATCGACCTGGCCGTACAGGCCGTACTCATCAAGGGCGAACCAAACCTCGACCAAAAGTGAAAGTAACTTCGGAGAGGTGAAATGGTAAAAGATGGAGGAGCTTACCGTGAGGAATAATCCGACCGTTGAGGAGGATAAGACTCGGCCATGACAGCCTGTCCCTAGCTGCAAAGGTAAAGCAAAAAGGAAAGATGCTTTACACATGTGGGAACAGCCATTGGATGAATTCAAACCTAGTCTCTTCTCTTTATTGACTTCACATGCTTACCCTTATCCTTAATTCTCCAAAACCCTTGGATCCTATCCTATATATTGTAAAATCTCTCATTAATAAATATAATAATATTTTGAGTCAGTCTCTCTCTCGTTCTTATGAGTTCATGATGATTCTTCACTAAACTCTCTACAATCTGATTTCATTCTCTTATTCTCTAATTCAATCAATCTCTTTCTATAAAAGTTTTATGGTATCAGAGTCAGGTTGCTCATAACCTGGTTGTTCATTTTGCAAACCTTCAGCTTCAGTTTAGCTTCAGTTTAGGATAATACCACGATCTGAGTCTTGCAAGACAAGATGGAAGGAAACAAGGTGCTGATGGTTCCGGTTACTCTGAAAGGTGGTGGAAACTACCTGCTTTGGTCACGGCTCGTGAAGACAGTCATTGGGTGCAAGGGTTTATGGGGCCACATCTCAGATGGAGCTCCAAAACCAGTTGCTGAGGACGGAGGCTCCACGGAGATAGTTGTAGCAAATCAAGAGAAGTGGGCGCAAGATGACCTGAAGGTGCTAGCAGTGTTGCAAGGGTCTCTTGAAGAGTCGATCTTGGAGCCATATAGCTATTGTGAGACCCCAATGGCGTTGTGGGAGACACTTCAGAAAGTGTATGGCAACATCTCCAATCTGAGAAGAGTGTTTGAAGTAAAGAGAGCTATCAACACACTGATGCAAGAAGAGGAGGAGTTCACCAAGCACTTGGAAAAGTTTAGGGCGTTGTGGTCTGAACTAGAGATGTTGAGGCCAAATACCAATAATGAAGCTACGCTGATGGAGAGGCGTGAGCAAGATCAAGTGTTTGGCTTGCTGTTGACACTGAATCCGGTGTATATGGATGTGATTAAGCACATGCTGAGGCCCACAAAGCTTCCCTCCTTTGATGATGTGTGCGCGCAGCTACAAAAGGAGGATGATTCCCTTAGCCTGTTTGGTGGAAAGGGGGAGATGACTTCGGCGAATCAAGCTGAGACAGTCCAAGCAAACAAGGCGACCTATAGAGGAGAGGAGAGGAAGTTTAGTGGCAACTGTGACCATTGCAAGAAGCCAGACCACAAGAGGAGTCAATGTTGGATACTTCATCCCCACCTCAAGCCAGCTAAGTTTGCCAAGGACCGTGATGGAAGGGCACACCTCTCAGCTGAATCAAGTGAGGCCGGTTTGTTGTGGTCACGAAATCCATGGTTCAACCAGAGTCTCACCAAACCGTCCAAACCGGCCATCTAGGAGGTACCAGCGACCGAGGTTCAGTCCAAGGCGTATATCTCTACAACCAGAAGGACTTTCAACATGAAACCAATTTTATTGGATTTTACACTCAAGAAGGAGTCTATCCCAATTGGAATCGAGCCAAAATATTCACGGAGCAAGAAGTTATGAATTTTACAAGTCAGAAGTTTCCCAGCCCGTCCATCTGCGAGTACCCGACTTTAGAAGAAGATTCAAGCTCAATTAAAGAGCGGCCTGAAGCAAAGCCCATTATCGGAGTCAAGAGGAGTTTATCAGATTTCCAGAAAGCCCAATATCAGGAAAAATGGCCACGGAAATTAGGAGTTATGATCAATTCCTCAGAACCGGCCAAACCGACGTCATCTATGGAAAGTCTCCAACCAATTCAACTTGGTTCGACCCAGAGCTATTTATGGGAACCAGGAGATCATCTTAACCAATCAGGAGGTATTCCAGAAGTCCTTTGCTGCACCAGAACCCAGGAGATCAGTTGGTTCAATGGAGAATCACTTAAACCCAACCGGAGCTATTTATGGAAAGATTGGACAATCTTTCGGTTTGATCCTTTCCAAGCAATTCCAATCCAACCAGGAGAACCAGACGACGTCCAGACAAAACCAAGACATCCAGGAGACAATATACACGAGGCAGAAGAGTTCTACAACTTCATCCCATGCACCAGCCCACATAGGAATAAGAATATCCCCATTATCACCAAACTGCCTTATTTGGAGTCTCAAGCATTAAAACTCCAACAGCTCTTTTTTCTTCAGTCTATGCACGACATCAGCACCTTCCAGACCATTAAGAAGATTCCCAGGAAGCTCACTTACCCCCTCAAACCGTCCAGATACAAGGAGGACACCATCTACATTAATTTGGCCAAGATTCTCATCATTAAGCCTCCAACGGCTAGTTTTCAAGGAGCCATCAATTCCTTTGCTTCCAAGTTTATTATTTCGATTTTAATTCTTTCCTTATGTAATTTTATGACTGTTAGAGAGTCCTTGGTCAAGACTATAAAGCTCTAGTCTTTGTTTCATTGTAAATCACCCATCTTTGAAAGTATTATGAATTATTCAGTTTTCCTAGTTTTGTCAAAACTATTGTTCTAAGTCTTTTGAGTGTGTGAGAAACAACTCTGGAGCAACTTGACTTATCAAAGCCTCCTTTCACAGAGCTTTGTGGCGTCCATCATCCCATCTCCATCCATTAATCGATCTTGAGAGTGATACACATCCAGCAAGACCGGTTCCATCTTCATTCATCTCCCATCCATTGATCCTTGTTGAGAGTGATACACATCCAGCAACAAAGATCCCATCTCCATCAATCTATCCCTTTTCTATTTGTTTTTATTCATATTATCATTTTGATTCATATTCATATTTGTTTCTGTTTGCATTATAAAACTCTAAAAACTCATGAAAATCGGTTCTCTTTGTTTTCAGGTTTAAACCTTGGTTCCACCATTCTATCAATTCGTGGGTTACCCCCCTGTGCCTACAACATTTTGGTATCAGAGCTTAAGCTCCTTACTCAGGTGATATCTATCCTTGCATCTCATACTTGCTTGCGTTTGTTTTTCCATTCATAAACCGAAAATCCATAAAAACTGTTTCTTTTTGTTTCAAGTTTTGTTTCTGCATATTTTTGTTCTTTCTGTTCATCATACTTTAAAGCCACGAAAAAGAAAAGAAAAAGTTTTGTTTGATTCATTTAAAAATCGAAAATCCCAAAAGAAAGTGTTTGCATTCATTAGTTTCCATAAAAGAAAATCCCATAAAAATTTATGTTTTGAATTTGATTCCTTTTCATTTTGCATTCATAAATTCAAAAGCCAAAAGAAATCATCCTAGTTATTGTTTCATACCATTTCTACTTGTCCATTTCGTGATTGCATCATAAAAGAAAAAGAAAATATTTTTAAGCTTTAGTTTATATCATTTGCATATTTAATTGTTGCATTTCATCCAAAGAAAATTCAAAAAAAAACAATTTCAGCATTAGTTGCTTTCCATATTTTCTTTTCATTTGTGTTCATTTTCATTTATAATTGTTTCATTTCGAGATTTGCATTAAGAAAACCAAAAGAAAAATCATTTTGCATAATTTATTTCATTTCGGTTCAACATTGCATATTTTCTCGGTTTAATTTTAATTAGCTTGCATTTTTTGTTCTTATTTTGATTCGACCAGGATTTTCCATACCTTCACTTGATCTTTGAGAGTGTTTTCAGGAATCCATGGTAGGAAAAACACACGGCCAAAGTCAGATGGCCAAACAGAACCAACAGTTGACAGCTTTGCAAGAGATCAATGATCAGATTTCTCAGTTGAGGAAAAGAAACAAGGCACGAGTCCAACGTCCACAGCAAGGAGAAAGGAGATTTGGAGACTCACCAGAGGCTGTCTATGTCGAGCCCAAGCCACCAGATCCTTCAAGGATCAATCAACATCCAACTTCTCAAACCCATACTCATCATGTTGCTAATTCTCGGTTTGATCATAAATCTTTTGCTGATAAAATTGAACTCTTTACATTTTCAGGAGGAAGAAGTTACCTATTTTGGGAGAGGAACCTAGATGAATGGTTTCACTACAACAACATTCTGAAAGAAGAGAGACTATCTTATGCCATTGATCAGCTAAGAGGTAATGCCTTTAAATGGTGGGTACAAGAAGAAGATGATAGATGGTTTTACAAGGAGCCAGCTATCAAAACGTGGAGAGATCTTAAGAAAGTCATGAGGGATGAATTTGCACCAGAACTCACAAGATCTAAGATCCAAAAGATATACCCAAGGAGGTATCTAACTCATGGTTCCAAAGAAAAATCAGACAAACCGATTTTTCAAGAGAAGGCCAAGGTAAGTCTTATACTTGATAAATTTGTTTATAAATCATCTCCCACTGTTATGAGTCACTTGTCTTTGTCCAAGGATGATAAGACAGGTCCTGAAGTCAAGAAAGACACGATCTCAAAGTCCTTGTTGGATTTAAAAGTTGTTCATGATTTAAGTCCAAGGAATGATGAGATTTCAAACCCAAAGAAAGAAGAGGCATCCAGCCAAGGTAAGTCTTCTAAATTTAAAGATTTAAAAGATCAGACAAGTTCTAGATGTCATAAAAGAGGACACTTTGCTGTAGTTTGCCCTACCAAGAAAGCATTGATAGAAACATCACTAGAAGAGAAAACAGAATTATCTATGAAAAGTGATAGTTTTATTCAATATGATTTATTGGTTCCAAATTCTTGTGTAATGCACTTGTCTTTGTCAAAGGGTGATGTAACAGGAACTAAGGAGCATGAATTCAAAGGGGAGGAGCCACCAGGCGCCACACCTGTGATTGACCAGAAGATTGTTCAAGACACAATGCAGTCCATGTTGCTTAAAGAAGCAAAACCGGTCATAAAAGTATCCCACCAAGGTAAGTTTCAAACACCACCTTTGGATACTAGTACTGACGTGTGTGTTCTTGGTACAGGTAGAACAAATGAAAGCTATAAGCTTATTGTAGTTCCAAAGAAAGAACCAGACCCTAAGCTCAGCCATGAACCCACTTCAAAGTGGAAACCGAAATCTGAACAATCCATTGTCCAAGTTTCAAAACCTATGGTAAGATTCCTTTTAGATAAGCATGTTCTTAATATTTCAATGACAGATATAATGCACTTGCTTTTTGTCCAGAATGTTGAGAATTTTTCAGGTTGCAAGGAAGAAAGCTTCAAAGAAATCCCACCAGATTATCTTAGGTTGCTAGGAGGATCAACTCCAAAGATGATCAGAAACGTGGCCACCAAAAATTTGAAGGACCATCCACTCCAGAAGATAAGAAATGACCATGTCCAGAGCAGAAGCGTGATCCATTCCTATTTTCTCAAAGGAGAACCACCTGATACAAATTCCATTCCCAAACCGAAACAGTTCCAAGGTAAGGTTTTAGAATCTCAAAAGAGGATGAAAGCTGACTTGCTCTATCTTGGTGCAGGTTACATAGTTTCGAGGTAGAAACCTTGTCAAGAGGGAGGGGATGTTGTGGTCACGAAATCCATGGTTCAACCAGAGTCTCACCAAACCGTCCAAACCGGCCATCTAGGAGGTACCAGCGACCGAGGTTCAGTCCAAGGCGCATATCTCTACAACCAGAAGTACTTTCAACATGAAACCAATTTTATTGAATTTTACACTCAAGAAGGAGTCCATCCCAATTTGAATCGAGCCAAAATATGCACGGAGCAAGAAGTTATGAATTTTACAAGTCAGAAGTTTCCCAGCCCGTCCATCTGCGAGTACCCGACTTTAGAAGATGATTCAAGCTCAATTAAGGAGCGGCCTGAAGAAAATCACATTATAGGAGTCAAGAGGAGTTTATAAGATTTCCAGAAAGCCTAATATCAGGAGAAATGGCCACGGAAATTAGGAGTTATGATCAATTCCTCAGAACCGGCCAAACCGACGTCATCTATGGAAAGTCTCCAACCAATTCAACTTGGTTCGACCCAGAGCTATTTATGGGAACCAGGAGATCATCTTAACCAATCAGTAGGTATTCCAGAAGTCTTTTGCTGCACCAGAACCCAGGAGATCAGTTGGTTCAATGGAGAATCACTTAAACCTAACCGGAGCTATTTATGGAAAGATTGGACAATCTTTCGGTTTGATCCTTTCCAAGCAATTCCAATCCAACCAGGAGAACCAGACGACGTCCAGACAAAACCAAGACATCCAGGAGACAATATACACGAGGCAGAAGAGTTCTACAACTTCATCCCATGCACCAGCCCACATAGGAATAAGAATATCCCCATTATCACCAAACTGCCTTATTTGGAGTCTCAAGCATTAAAACTCCAACAGCTCTTTTTCCTTCAGTCTATGCACGACATCAGCACCTTCCAGACCATTAAGAAGATTCCCAGGAAGCTCACTTACCCCCTCAAACCGTCCAGATACAAGGAGGACACCATCTACATTAATTTGGCCAAGATTCTCATCATTAATCCTCCAACGGCAAGTTTTCAAGGAGCCATCAATTCCTTTGCTTCCAAGTTTATTATTTCGATTTTAATTCTTTCCTTATGTCATTTTATGACTGTTAGAGAGTCCTTGGTCAAGACTATAAAGCTCTAGTCTTTGTTTCATTGTAAATCACCCATCTTTGAAAGTATTATGAATTATTCAGTTTTTCTAGTTTTGTCAAAACTATTGTTCTAAGTCTTTTGAGTGTGTGAGAAACAACTCTGGAGCAACTTGACTTATCAAAGCCTCCTTTCACAGAGCTTTGTGGCGTCCATCATCCCATCTCCATCCATTAATCGATCTTGAGAGTGATACACATCCAGCAAGACCGGTTCCATCTTCATTCATCTCCCATCCATTGTTCCTTGTTGAGAGTGATACACATCCAGCAACAAAGATCCCATCTCCATCAATCTATCCCTTTTCTATTTGTTTTTATTCATATTATCATTTTGATTCATATTCATATTTGTTTCTGTTTGCATTATAAAACTCTAAAAACTCATGAAAATCGGTTCTCTTTGTTTTCAGGTTTAAACCTTGGTTCCACCATTCTATCAATTCGTGGGTTAACCCCCTGTGCCTACAACACGGTTCATCAAGAGGAAGCACTGGTGCTGGCGTGAGAGCTGAGGAAATTGATGTCAAGACTATGGCATCTCAGCACACTCCCGGGAAGAGCAGCCTGGAGCATGAACTGATCAGGCAATCTGACATAGATGCTCTCATCAAGGCTCTCAAGGAGAATGGTAGCTCTCTTACTCATACTCTAGGATACTCATATGCTGCTTGTAGTATACCTAGGAGTCTTGAGAACATAGAAACTGGACTGAAAATGCCTAGAACCTCTATTTCTAAAATTGAATCACCAAGTAGCTTTGCTGTTCAAAACATGATTAAACCTTTAATTGTGGATTCTGGTGCTTCTCATCATATGATAAGTGACACTAGTCTTATAAAAGATATAGAACAACCTAATGGACATGTAATGATTGCAAATGGTGATAGGATAGCAATAAAAGGAATAGGAAACTTGAAACTATTCGATAAGGAGACTAAACCTTTCTATATGCCTGAATTTACATCTAATTTATTATCTGTCAAGAAATGTACTACTGATTTACATTGCAATGTTATCTTTAGTCCTAATGATGTGAAGTTTCAGGATATTGAGAGTCATAAGTTGATTGGAAAAGGAGTAACCAAGGGAGATCTTTATATGCTTGAATACATTGCTCATGTTTCTAATCTTAGTTATTCATTTCAATCAGTTTCCGCTTTGAAAAATAATGCATTGTGGCATGCTAGACTAGGCCATCCTCATGTTAGAACTTTGAACCTAATGTTACCAGGTGTCATGTTTAAGAATAATGAATATGAAGCATGTATCTCAAGTAAACATTGTAGAACTGTTTTCCAAAAGTCTAGTACTATTTATGAAAACTGTTTTGATCTTGTGCATTCTGATGTGTGGACTGCTCCATGTTTATCTAGAGAGAATTATAAGTACTTTGTAACATTTATTGATGAAAAATCTAAATACACCTGGATAATACTCATTAAAACAAAGGATAGTGTGCTTGAAACATTTAAAAACTTTCAATGCTATGTGACTAACCAATATAATGCCAAGCTTAAGATTTTCAGATCTGATAATGGTGGTGAGTATACAAGCAAATTGTTTAAGCAACACCTAGCTCAACATGGGATTCTTCACCAAACAAGTTGCCCCTATACCCCTCAGCAGAATGGTGTGGCAGAAAGGAAAAACCGACACCTTATGAAAGTTGCTCGGTCCATGATGTTTCAGAGTAATGTTCCTAAGCAGTATTGGAGTGATGTAGTTATGTCTGCGTGCTATCTGATCAACAGGATACCAACCAGAGTGCTGCAAGATTTGTCTCCATTTGAAGTTCTCAACAAGATCAAGCCATCCCTAAACCACTTGAGAGTGTTTGGCTGCGTGAGCTATGTGATGGTACCAGGAGAGATGAGAAACAAGCTTGAGCCAAAGAGTATAAGGACTATGTTCATTGGATACTCACCATCTCAAAAGGGGTACAAATGCATTGATCCAAAGACGAGAAGAGTGCATGTATCTCGAGAAGTGAAGTTTATGGAAACTAAAGGATACTATGAAGAAAGGAGTTGGGAGAATCTAAAAGATCTGTCTCGAGATTCTGATAAGGCCGCAAGCCTTAGGATCATCTTGGAAGGTCTTGGGATCAATCTGACCCAGGATCAAGGAGGACGGAACTCATCTAGTTCTCCTGAAGCTGAAGAAACATCCCACTCTAATCATGAGAGGGGGAATGAAACTGAAGAAGCAAGTCATCCGGAAGAAGACTTGAGAGACTCTGATCAGTGTGTGATGATGCAAGATGAAGGGGTTGAGGAAATGAATGAGCCAGAACCTGATGAAGGGATAGTACAAGAAGAGGAAAGTGATGCGCAACAAGAGAATGTGCAAGAAGAAGCTGGGCCAGTCTCATCTCCGGATAGTGTCTCGGCCATTCCACCATTGAGGAGAAGCACACGGTTGAAGAAGGATGCTTCCAACTGGGTAAACACGAGAGTGTACTACAATGCCCAGGCTGTGGAGCATCCTTCCCAAGCAGTGTGTTCCTTTGCTCAGTTCCCATTAGAGCATTGCGCCTTCATGATAAGCTTAGATGACAGCTTTGTATCAATATCATATGAAGAGGCAATGATGCATGAGGAATGGAAAGAATCTGTTGGAGATGAAGCCAATGCAATAATCAAGAATGACACTTGGTTTGAGAGTGAACTTCCAACAGGGAAGAGGGCAGTTACAAGCTGATGGATATTCACCATCAAGTACTTGCCAAATGGACAGATTGATAGGAGAGACAAGATTGGTGGCTAGAGGATACACTCAAACATATGGAAAGGACTACATAGATACATTTGCCCCGGTTGCTAAGCTACACACCATCAGGATAGTATTATCTTTGGCTGTGAACCTTGAGTGGGATTTGTGGCAAATGGTTGTGAAGAATGCTTTTCTTCAAGGAGAGTTAGAAGATGAAGTCTATATGTACCCTCCACCAGGCTTAGAAGGTCTTGTGAAGCCAGGGAATGTTCTAAGACTAAAGAAGGCTATCTATGGCTTGAAACAATCTCCTAGAGCCTGGTACAACAAACTCAGCACCACTCTAAATGGGCATGGCTTCAGGAAGTCTGAATTGGATCACACTCTCTTCACACTTACTACTTCATTAGGTATCATCTGTTTACTTGTGTATGTTGCTGATATCATCATAACAGGTAGTGATAAGATTGGAATAAGAGAAACAAAAGAGTTTCTCAAATCTGTCTTTGAAATTAAAGATTTGGGAGAAATGAAATACTTCCTTGGGATTGACATATGTAGATCGAAGGAAGGTTTATTCATGTCTCAGAGAAAGTATGCACTTGATCTTTTGAAAGATGCAGGTTTGCTAGGAGGGAAGACAGCCAAAATGCCCATGGAGGATGGGTATAAGGTTCCACGTGAGGGGGAGATTGAGGATAGCAAGTTGTTTCATGATCCAAAGCTTTATAGGAAGCTAGTGGGTAAGCTCATATACCTAACCATCACACGGCCTGATATATGTTTTTCTGTGAATCAGGTGAGCCAACACATGCAAGTACCAAAGGAGCATCATTGGCGCATGGTGGAGAGGCTCTTGATGTACCTGAATGGATCAGCCGGTCTAGGAGTCTGGTTGGGATGCAACAAGAGTACTGAAGTAGTTGGGTATTGTGATGCTGATTGGGCTGGTGGTCGAGCTGATAGAAGATCAACTAAAGGCTATTGCACCTTCATTGGAGGCAACCTAGTGACTTGGAAGAGCAAGAAGCAGAAGGTGGTGTCTTGTTCAAGTGCAGAGGCTGAGTATAAAGCAATGCTGAATCAAGGGGATCTTGAAGCATTTGCAGATTGAGCTAGCTACACCAATGACTATGCATTGTGATAACCAAGCCGCAATTCATATAGCCTCCAACTCAGTGTTCCATGAGAGAACCAAACACATTGAAGTGGATTGTCATAAGGTGAGGCAGATGATAGTCTTGGGAGTGATCTTGCCATGCTATACAAGAAGTGAAGATCAGTTAGCTGATGTCTTTACCAAAGCCGCAAGACAGAAGACCATGGAGTCCATTCACATCAGGCTAGGACTTATTGATCTCACACCAAGTGGCTTAGTCCCCTTACCATGGGGTCTTTACTCTTTTTCCCTTATCAAGGTTTTGTCCCAATGGGTTTTCCTTGGTGAGGTTTTTAATGAGGAAGATCTCATGGTTTCCAAGCTTGATCAATCAATAAGATCAAGCTTGAGGGGGAGTGTTGAAATGAGCTGAGTTCAGTGTATAAGAAGGCATAAGGGATTGAGGAATGAAGTTGAGAAGGGTTGGGCGAGTTTGGGATCGACCTGGTCCGTACAAGACCGTACGGGCCGTACAGGCCGTACGCATCAAGGGCAAACCAAACCTCGACCAAAAGTGAAAGTAACTTATGAGAGGTGAAATGGTAAAAGATGGAGGAGCTTACTGTGAGGACTAATCCGACCGTTGAGGAGGATAAGACTCGGCCATGACAGCCTGTCCCTAGCTGGAAAGATGCTTTACACATGTGGGAACAGCCATTGGATGAATTCAAACCTAGTATCTTCTTTTTATTGACTTCACATGCTTACCATTATCCTTAAGTCTCCAAAACCCTTGGATTCTATCCTATACATTGTAAACTCTCTCATTTTTAAATATAATAATGTTTTGAGTCAGTCTCTCTCTCGTTCTTATGAGTTCATGATGATTCTTCACTAAACTCTCTACAATCTGATCTCATTCTCTTATTCTCTAAATCAATCAATCTCTTTCTATAAAAGTTTTACAAACCACATATCTTACACTTTCTCTAAAAATACATCAAAAACTGAATATTTTGATTACAAATTATGTAAGGTTCATAAGCTCATGATTCTTGGTGATTAACGAGTAGGTTGTTGTTGTGGTGAAGTTCTGGGTGATTGGAGAAACCACGCAAGTCATCTCACGAGTTCAAGGTATGGAATCGCAAACTACATTTTATTTTTCAGATCTGTTCGGCGAAGAAGTCTTCTCGAGTTTAATTATGGGTTTTGGTCAAACCTTTGCCCGCGAGATAAGATTTCTAAAGAAGTCTTCTCTCAAAAATTCAAATATAGTCAATTGCAAAAGTAACCCAGCAGACTTCTTGCGACATTGAGAAGACTTTCGGAAGACTTAGAGAAACACTTCTTTTGAAGTATTGTCCAGGTAGACTTCCCTAGAAGTCTTCTACAAAAAGTCAAAATTCTGACTAACTTCGGTCAAATTCGAAAGTAACATGTTTATCCTAGAAGACTTCTCTGAGAATTTCGAAAAAATTCAATTTCAAAAGTAAACCAGTATTTACAAAGGAAGACTTCCAAAGATGTCTTCTGTAGAGTAGACTTTGTCTTCTGTAGAGTAGACTTCTTAAGAAGTCTTCCTTTGTAAATTTGCAATTGCAAAAATGACCTAAATAGAAGACTTCTTTTGAAGTCTACACAAAGTAGACATCTTTTGAAGTCTTCCATAGATGACTTCAAAAGAATTTTTCTACGTAAATCTTTATTAAACTTCAAATTTATCCAAAATTAAAATGAATTTTTAATATCTTCTTGCTAATTCATGTTTATTAGTCAATATTGGGATTACTAAGTCGAGTTTATGAATTAATTGGTGATAATTATGAAGTTACAAACATTGATGTTTAAAATGTTTCTAGCTAAACGAAGAAGTCTTCAGTAATTCTTCCTCATAGAAGACTTGTAGAAGACTTCTCCGATGATTTTGTTTTATTAAGTTGATGTTCTGTGTTTGTGTTGTCTTCCTCATAAGATATGATATTTAACTTCCATGAGATTTAAAATTTGAACTTTCACTTAAAATTTAATTTTGATCTTTTGTGAATTTGACTAAGGTTTCTTGAGAAGTCTTCTCTCTTAGTTTTAGCAAATTTTACTAAGTTTTTGTGTTGTTGTGTATGTTATGTGTGGGTAGAATGATTAAAATATTTTTTGGTATGTTGATCAATAACTTTAATGAAGTCAAGTACGTTTGACAAAACATGAACATATTTACCATTCTTTTGATTGACATCTCTTAAAGTTTACAAAATAATTCACAAAAAAAAATATTAAACATACAAATCATAAAAAGACCATAAACAAAATTATTATACAGCTAGATATTATTCCTCAACATTGATAAGCTTTGACTCCACTTTACATCATCTCTTTGTACCACTTTGGGCAGAAGACTTTAGAAGACTTTCCGAAGACTTCGTGGGAAGTCTTCTAGCATAAAATACATTAGAAGATTTCCAAAGAAGTATTCCGAAAGTCTTCCGAGAGTCTTTCGCGAGTCTTCCGAGAGTCTTTCGCGAGTCTTCCGAGAGTCTTCCAAGAATTATCCCAGAAGTCTTCTAAAATCTGTCTTAGATATGAAAAATCTGCATATTCAAAAGCATTCAAATGACTTCAAAATAGAGAAGACTTCAAAAATAAATTTTTAGATAATAAACAAAACAGTCACATTAGGTTGGATCTATAATTTTGTAGAATCTAATATATAAAACACATAAAATACATATCCAAAATTTATACCACTTTAGGCAGAAGACTTCGGAAGAATTCCTGAAGACTTTGGAAGACTTCCTGAAGACTTCCCATGAAGAAGTCTTCTAGCATAAAATGCATTAGAAGACTTCCTAATAAGGCTTCTGAGAGTCTTCTTTCTCAGAGTCTTCTGAGAAGTCTTTCAAATTTTCTCAGATTTGGAAAAATCTGCAAATTCAAAAATATTCAAATGACTTCAAAACAAAGAAAAACTTCAAAAATGAAAATTTTATGCTTACAAAATAAACAAAACAGTCACACTATCTTGAATCTATAGTTTTTAATAATCTAACATATAAACACACACATAAATTCATATCCAAAATTTAGAGATCTACCTTTGAAAGAGTGAAAGATGAGAATCATGTAATGGAAAACCTGCAAAAAGAAATAAATTAGTGAGAAGACATAAAAAAGTGAGAAATGGATATAAAATTTGGTGTTTTGATGTTCAAAGAGATTAGAGAGAGGTTGGAGAGTTTTAGAGTGAGAAACATTACATTTTGTTGCAGTCATTTGAGAGGAAGAAAGAGAATGTGCAAATTTTCTTTATATATGGAAACAAAAATTCCAATTAGGTTAAATATTTTCGACTCAGAAGACTTCTGGAAGACTTATGGATGACTCATGGAAGAGTCATGGAGGACTTATGGAAGACTTTGATTTAGGCGGGAAACCTAAATTATTCCAAAATTTAGGCGGGAACCCTAAATTTTACTTAAATTTAGGCGGGATGTGTCGGAAGACTTATTTTTAAGTTTTCTGTGAGTCTTCTAGACCCTAAAATCAAATAACTATGCAAAAAAAATTTAAACTTATAAAACTCAGAAAGTGTTTAAATCAAATTATTAGATAGTTACTAAACATATATAGGTCAATTTGAAAAAGGAAAAATCTAAAACCCTAAAGATACCAACAATAATATAACATATGTTACCAAACCCTAAACCAATGACTCATGAACCAATCTACATTCACTCATCTATGTTGAAAATAATTCAATTTCAGAGAAAATAAGTTTACATCATTGAAAAATGTTTATTATTATATGATTTCAAATTTTAACCCATGAAAATATTTTTTATAAAAATTTTAAATTATTTTTAAGATCTAATCTATGAGAAGACTTTATTTGGAAGACTTCTGGAATACTTATGGAAGACTCCTGGAAGACTTATGAAAGACTCATGGAAGACTTATGGAAGATTCCCGGAAGACTTAAGGAAGACTTTGATTTAGGCGGGAAACCGAAATTATTCCAAAATTTAGGCGGAAACCATAAATTCTACTAAAATTTTGGCGGGATGTGTCTGAAGACATCTTTTTAAGTCTTCTGTGAGTCTTCCAGACCCTAAAATCAATTAACTATGCAAAAAACATTTTCTTAAATTAAAAAAAAAAACGTAGAAAGTGTTTAAATCAAGTTATTAGATAGTTACTGAACATATATGGGTCAATTTGAAAAAAAAAAATGAAGGTAAAATTTCAGAATCTAACCCTAAAGATACATACAATACTATAACATATGTTACCAAACCCTAAACCAATGACTCATGAGCCAATATACATTCACTCATATATGTTGAAAATAATTAAATTTCAGATGAACAAAATTTACATCATCGAGAAATGTTTATTATTACATGATTTCAATTTTTTACCTACCAAAATATTTTTTATAAAATTATAAAATTATTTTTAAGATCTACTGAACGAGAAGACTTACAAAGAAGTCTTCTCTAACGGAGGATTATAATGGTAAAACTAAATATAACTTTTTTGTTTATTTATAAGGGGGCTGTTGTAATTTCACTTGGCTTTTAGGTTACTTTTGCATTTGAATGAATTTGGGGTACACTTTTGTATTCAAAATCAAGTTTTTAATCACGTTTGGCAAATCCCCCTAAATTATATTTTCCTAATATAATATGATTTCTCAAATACAATCACAATTTGTTTACTGCTTATTTTTAACAGACATTAAAAAACTATCATTTTAACAATAAACATCTTTTGATAAAATAGTTACAAAATATTTTAAATGGCATAAAACTATATACTTTAATAGATTTATTATATTTTTCATTATTACAATTTTATGTTTTTTTAATATTAAACTTAGTTTTAAATTTTCTGTTTTTATGTTTGTGGAGTTTAATCTATACTATTATCTGAAAAGTGAATTTGCTAGTTTTTCATCCTCTCCATAATTTTAGGATGAGTCATTAATTTAAATAAATAATTTTAATATGACTGATTAAAGTTTTAATATCATAATAAATAATTATATAATTCATTATTTAACTGATTAAAAATAAATAATACAAAACTTATCTCAAAAACATAAATGAAAAACGTGTTTAGAAAAATAAAATATAATTACATGTATTTATTTTGTGTTTATCTACATCTTTATTTCTTATTTGTTAATTTTTATAATTATTATTATATATACACATAAAATAATTAAATTTCTCATTATAATATAATATTAAAATATTTTTATATAAAACAAAATTGATTTATATTTTTCAAGAGTTTCAAGGCATTATAACTTTGTTTAAACTAAAATTTTTAAAATAATAATATGTAAAGAAAAATGTGATTCTTCTTCTTTTTATAAAAAATGTATTTCAAAATGATTGTTAGTTATAATTATTAAAGTTTTAAAGTTAAAAGACCATTTCAAATAACAAATATATATTTTATAATACATAAATACTATTTTATAGGAAAATATCAATACCAATTTTAAATTAAAAAAATATAGATTGACTATTGCTTATTTTTTCTGTTATAGCATCTGGAAATGAAAATAACAATATATAGGAAATGTTCTTATCTTATACATTATATATTAATGTTGTTTGTCAACATGGTTGATTTGTTTGAGTGTTTATTCAGTTATTATGGGGGGTATTTCACAATACAATTATACATATATCAGTAATTTTATTTACTTTGAGTAATATAATATGTAAATTTGGGTTCGGTTTAACATTCTTGTGCTTTTAATTTATTTTGAGATTTTATAGGTTTTGATTATTCCAAGAATTTGATTTAATAACATCACTTTATATTAACAATTATATATTTTCTAATTAATTACATTATTTTTTATAAATTAATATAATAAAAATTGGTTAGAGATAACAACATTTAAAAAAAAAACTATTGATGTAGTTATCCAAAAATTAAGAAATTGAAAGATTCATAAAATAGTATGAATTTAATTTTTTTTATCTCTAAATAATAGTACATTTATTAATAAGTATGTATAAAATAATTATGCTTGCAAATGCGGGCAAAACACCTAGTATAACCATAATCAAAATACCAAAGTAAAAGTGAATTCTCATTTTTATATTATTTAAAATAAATTTCAGCTTACCTTTCAATAAATCTAAGACATAAAATTATTTAAAATATTGATATGTGTTAATGAGCTTCCAAAATTGTATCAGTTACTTATGTATGTAACTTACTATTGATCATCGTTTTATTTTCTAATTTTTATTTAAAAAACATATAATTTGATAAATATTATTAAAATACATGCACATTTAAACGAAAATAATAATAATTTGATTTAACTTAATTATATAATAAAAATAATTATACTTAAGTTTGAATTTGAAAGAATATATGTAACTCAATATACTCACAACATGAGTGACTCGACTAATCATCATTATATCTAAAATCATATTTTTAACTACAATAAGAATATATAATTTTATTATAAAATAATATGTTTTATAAAAATAAATAATGGGATGACTCAAAACATATTAACAAATGAAAATAGAATATTAACCAACTGTTACAGTTTAGATCTTTTGTAAATTATATATATGCATGAAACTTCAAAATATTTTTGTTATATTAATTTATGTAATTTGGAATCAGACATTTTAGTTTATTTTAATTTTATTTTAAGCATATTATATCTTAAGTTATATTACATAATCTTCCTAAAATATATTTACATATCTAAAACAACAACCAACCTAAATGCAAATAAGAAAATTAATCAAAATTTTAATACATTTAGAATAAAAAATATTATAGTTGAATTCAGAGAAATCGATGCAATCCAATATATGCAAATGATAATTAAATCGATTGTAAAAAACAAAATCGACTAGATATAACATATTTAAAATCATATGTATAATTAAAATAATATAATATTATTAATATAAATTATGCATACAAATTATAAAGTAATCTAAACTATTAAAACTGAAGTACATTTTGTACTTAACCCTAACTTTTCCCTAATATTTACAATCCTCTGCCACTGACCTAGTACAATGTCGTTTTAATTATACCAGTTTCCTAAACATATTTCTTATTCTCCTGTCGTTGTCTTCCTAACGTTAAACCAAAAAGCCACGAACAACGAGAAGATGACCAACCATACGGAGATCTATGATTCATGTATTTTTCTCAATCGCATTAGCTGCCAGTTCTACAGTGTCGATGCAGTCGAGTTGTTGTCGATGCTAATTGAGGTTGATCTTACGGAATCAAAAAACGCTCGACGTCAGAATCTTCTATTAGGTTCTAGGATTCTAGCTGAGAAAGATTCTTGAGCGTTGCGAGGCTTGCATCGTCAATGCCTCTTTGGAGGTCTATGGATCAGAATGTATGAGCGGGTGGGTTTCAAAACTACTTCTTTCTTGCTCTGGAAAAACGTGCTAATTCAGTTTTTGCTGTAGTTACTACTCAAAATCTTAACAAATCTGTTTTCATCAGGTTACAAACTTGTACGTTGGGAAAGACCATGTTAAGGAGTTCTGTTGAGTAAGAAAATCCTTGTTGGTTTGACAACAGGTGAGCATATGGAGAACAATTATAAGAAACTAGGAATATATGTCTCGTTCTTATGAGTTAATTGGGTTGTTGTTGTGGTTGTATATTATGGACTTTTAACTTCATTTTCCCCTACTGAAAAAAAAATAATTCACTTTTCCCCCTCTCTATTCTCACTACTCTTTTATGATTATGCTTTCATATATAACCCTCTATTAATTTATTATATCTCATTCCAACTCATAAATACATTAATTTCTCCAATTAAATTAACCAACTCATCTACCATCATAGGCCACATATTAACCTTAACCAATCAGATTCTGGCTGACCCACACCTCTCTCTCTGCCTCTTTCCTCTCCTCTGGATAGATCCCTTCTTCCTCACTCTTCATTGGTGATTTTGAAGCTTGAAAGACAAGTAATTCTTATTTGTTTTTCATGATTTTTTTTTTGTGGAATATCATTTAAATATTGTTTATATCTCGGTCACGTTTAAAAAGTAAGAATTGATGAAAGTTTTGAGAGAGTAAAGACGATTTTGAAAACTGTGTATATGGATTTCAAGTATATTTTATGTCTGTTTTTGATGAATTTTTTTGCCGGAATACTATTTAAATGAAGTGTATATCTTGGCTAGTGTAAAAAAAGTTTTGATGCAAATTTTAAAAGATAAAAAAACGATTTTGAAAACTGTGTTTATGGTATATTTTATGTCCGTTTTCAATGATTTTTTGTGTTTAATTTCATTAGATGAATTATATATCATGGATAATGTACAATCTTTCATTTGACGAATTATATATCATGGGTGATGTAAAATCTGAACAAAATTGTCCTAAAAATTTGATTAGTTAGTGTAAGGATAATTTCTAGGTATTACTAAGATGACTATAGTTTACTAAGGCAAAACTGTTTTACTAGTAATACTAGTATTACTATTTATAGTACTGAAGTGAAATGAATAAGTATTAGTAAGAGACTGTAGAATTTATTTAAAAACTGAAATTCTAGAAGTCAACTCACAATAGACTTATATATAAGTCTTTCTATGACAAAGTTAAATTTCTTCAAAATATTGGTCATTTACAAAACTAACCTTGTTTTTTGGAGACTTATTGGGAAGTCCACCCAATATTTTTTGTTACACAAAAACCTAAAAAAACTGTTAAAGTATTATTAGGAAAACTCACGAAATAATCAATTAAGAAACTAACATATGCACTAACCAGTAGCTTTCCCAAAAAATACTCTACGTGAAACACATGAATTTCTTAATATAATACATAGCTGCGGCGAGAGTTTGTGATTAGATTTCCCAAGCATCCATAACTTCTTAAGGAAAGATACTCATTTGTTATTGACCAAAAAGAATAATACTTAAGTAATTTATTGAAAATATAATCTTGCGATCCAAATTTTTGACTTTAAAGGATGAAATGAGAGAGGATAAGAAAGATAAATGATTTATGAATGTAAGAAACAAGATAAAAAGAAGTACACATTGATTTTTTAGTACATTAGAGTTTGATTTTGGTTGTTAATGGTTGTTTGTGATATTGAAAACCATGATATTTTTTATAAATAAGTGATGAAGATGAGGATGTATGAGTAAAATTATTATATTTCCAAAAGTCAAATAATGACATTTTTGTGAATTAATTAAGTTTTTAGAATCAATAGGGAAAACAATTTTTTTAAAAAAATATCATTTATGTGTTTGACAACAAATTTTAAGTCATTTTTTGAAAGAAACTCATCAATTAAAGCTGTATATAAATATATCTTTAATGTGGTCTACGAGTAGACTAAAAATCAGAGTGTGTGCTGAAGACACTACCCAAACAAACTGACATATTTGTGCTCAGGTTTGTACTTGAAAAAATAATATTTTGCTCTTCATATGAACAAAGTTTTTTTTAATATGAACATAGTATTATTCCGTAAAATAATATATCAATCCAATTAAACAATGTTTAATTTATTAAATGTAAAATATTATTTAAATTATGTTATCAGTTAATAGAATAACTATATATTGTTTTTCAATTTCACAAATCTAAAACATTAATACAATAACATTTCAAATTAATGTTTTTATTTTATTTATAAACACAAAATTGAAATCAAAAGGTATATACATGCAATAAAATTAAAATGATGTTTTTGATAATTTATTTCCATCAAATTATTAAATATGTAAATTAAAAAAATTATATAGAATAGAGTTAATTTTTTCTGTTTTTAAGTTTTAAAACTTAATTTTAAAAACAAATTTAAATAAATAATATACACAAATTTAAATAAATTATATAAACTAAAAAATATGAATATGATAATTGTTTTTGTGAAATAAAATTTTATAAAAAAATAATTATCATTTTGAAATGACACATTAAAATCAAGTAGTTTTTAAGGGGAAAATGAGCATTTAATCCTCAACTATTTGAAATCAGCAAGTTTAATACTGAACTAGTACTTGCACGATTTTATTTCCCAACTAATAGTTGGCTTGGCAAATTAGTGACTAAGAAAATCAACGGTTAAGTCAATGACTAGTCTCGTTAATTTTATATCAATTATCCTCGTTATTGAACTTGAAAAACTCGAAATCTATAAATTTAAATTCTAACTTTGAGTGAAAACGATTTCCAGCGATGGAAAAGACGATTTCCGGTGATAAGAGAGAAAATCCGACCCAATCACGGAAACAAATATCATCGGAGATCGCCTTTTCCATCGCCAAAAATCGTCTTCATTCAAAATTGGGGTTTGAATTTGGTAATTTTGAGTTTTTCAGGTTTAATGGCAAAGATGATTGATATAAAACTAACGAGTATCGTATGGTTGACTTTTTCAGTCACCAATTTGCCAAGTCAACTATTAGTTGGAGAATAAAATCGTGCAAACAATACTTTGATATTAAATTTGCGCATTTCAAATAGTTAAATATTTAAATACTCATTTTCCGGGTGTTTAAGAGATTATTTCACCATTTAATTTGTTTTACAAATGTGATATCTGGGGGGCCTGGCCCAATAGAAAACACATGGGCCTTTATACATAGATAGACGCATAGGAGGAGGTTGCGGCAGGTTTAACCCTAAGTCTCTTATCGGCAGCAAAACTTTCCACGAAGAGGCTTCTCCTATTTTCTTGCTCGCAGAGTCGAACCATGTCCACGGGCACCGACGAAACGATGGACAGACTTTTCCCCAAGCCACTGAGAAAAGAGATGTGTAAGATCGATCCCTTTCTCGAAATTGTTTGTCTGGTACATAATGATTAGATTTCATCCGATCCATTTGTCATAATAAAATTTCGTTCGTACATGTGATTAATTAGACATAGAGTAGATTTCTTCTGATCGACCTGTTAGATTATTGACAAAATTTCTTGTTTTCACGAATTTTTTTTTTTTTTGTTTCATAAGTATGTCTTGATATTCCTTCTACTCGCAGTGCGCTCCACGTATGTTATGTTCGACGCGGAGGATTTCTCAATCCCTGATCCTCTTTTGTTTAAAAAGAATATCGTAACAGCTATTGAGAAAGAAGGTTATCGAGGTCGGATTAGAATCAACGGTTACTTTGGCCTAAAGATAACCATCCCCCAAGATTTGCTTGACCAATATTTGGAAGCCGGAATTTATTCCAAAATATTTGAAGGTGTTTTACGCTTTACTTACCCCTCTTTTCTCACTATCTTTCTATCTCTTTGTTTTTCTTCCTTTTTATGTATATATATGTTGATCTTACTATTCCAGGGGACAGAGTTGCTCGAATGAACATGATGTTAGTGGAGCTTCTTTTCTGGGCAATGAGCCATTATCCTGCAGGAACAAATGTGCTGATAATCACAAAAAACCAAAAAATCCTAGAAGAACACAAGGTCCGGGATATTATTGAAGCTTTGGCAGTGAGAGATTTCTATTTTGCCATTGAACATCCTGATACCTTCTATCCGCCAGCAGCATGCGCCGAAAGTTCTGAGCTATTTATTCCGATAGCTACCAGAAAGAGGACGCTTGATGGATGAATAACTAAATCAACACTTTATTAATATGATGATGTCGTTTTACATTTTATTTTATGAGTACTTCAGCAACCTATGTGGGAAGGGTACCAAAACAATTTACAAGAAATATCTTTATCCTTATCTCTCTCTGTCTGTATTATTACTCCCTCCTTTCTTGATCCGACGTTCTGCCTTGTTCTTAGTGATTTTTAAGCTCAAACTTATCAGTCTCCGCGGAAGAGCTGTAAAAAAACTTCCATATTTCGTCTCTCTTATTGTTTTTGTTTTATAATTTGTTAATTAAAATTTTTATTCTTGTAAAAAGAATTATTATATTAAGAAAAAGTATCTTCATTTTTGCATATATTATCTTTTTTTTCTAAAAATGAAAACAAATATATTTCCCAAATATGAAGATGAAACAAAAAAATTTTCATGTACTATACTATTTTAAAAATTCTACAAATAGAATATAACTCAAGATTCATGTTACTAATAACAATTGAATACTTAAGAAGTAAGTTTAAGGTTTGATATTGTCTTTAGATCTGAAAAAAAAAACTGAATATCCAAAATGTCAAAATCATTTCAAAACATAAAAAACCTTCACAAGTAAAACTTTTATTTTTAAATAATGAATTAGGTAGTTGTCCGCGAAATTCACATATATGAATATTGTATGAAAATATACATTTTGTATACAATGCCAAAATTTTGAATAATAATTAGAAATATTAAAAATTGCATTAGGTTGAATTTATAAACTTTTGAATCTAACATATAAACCTCAAGAATATATATTCAAAATTTGTAGATCTATACTATTAAAACAGGTTACATTTCGGTTTTTTACTCTAATTGCCCCTAGCGAGTAGCCTTGCTGTCTCTTTCATTAAGGGCAATTTGGACTTTCCGCACCATTTTTGTTTGATACTGCGTCGTTTTCGCCTAAACCACTTTAATGGTTTGGCATTAAACCGCGAATTCCTAATTCTAATTCGGTTTGCGATTATTTTCCTGTTTGATACTGCGTCGTTTTAGCACTTTTCGAGCCATTTCTGTTTGAACCTGTGTCGTTCCCATTGAACCATATTCTAATGGTTTGTTTTTAAACCTTTTTTTCCTAATTCTAATCCGGTCTAAGATGATTTAGTCCCTAATGTCAGATCTCAAAACAGTTAGGGTTTCAATCCTTAAATGCAAATTACATGACGTTGACTATAACCACATAACCTAAACCATGAACCCTCTTTCTGAAATAATTCTTGGATCGAATGTATTAACAATGAAATGCTACTTACTGAAAAACGTTATCAATATTAACAATGAAAATCAAGTCATTTCTTCAATCTAATCCCATGATCTAAACATTTCATCATAGAAATGAATTTTCTTTCAAGTAATCTCTAAATTTGAACATTTTCTAATGGATAAGAACACAACCTCTAATCTATTTACATAATCTTGATAGAATCCATATTTTCGTATATTCCTAACAATGCTAACTGATGTCGTTATCCGTCTTTAAAATATAGATTATTTAAAAACAAATCTGAATTAATATAATCCTAACAATACTATAGTTTTTTTTTCATTCGTTTAAAGTGTTGAATTATAGATATCTATTCTTTTACGCTGACTGATTTTCTTAACATTTAATTTATATCATGTAATACATTTACGATGCGTAATTCAAAATTTTAATATTTAACTTTCCATAGTTTGTGTATCATTATGAAACTTGGGCGATGGTCAATGTATTAACTAATGTATATATACAAACTTTCATATCTGCTTATAGCATATATTACATACTTGGTCGATCGTCTAACACTATATACTATTAAGTAATTAATTAATGCACTTAAAAGCAAATATTGGTATTGACAAAAGAAAATTTCTCTATTAATTTCAAATTGTTAGTTGATCCACACATATAGATTATAAAATATATTGCCTAAATATTATCTTAACTGTATAATTGTTTTTAGGAAATGCACATTCACGAAATATCCTCAACTTCCTAAAATATGCTTGGATATTCTATAACAATAAAATCAATGTTGCACGCAAAAACCCTATTTACCTCCTCTTATAAATACAACCATTTCCATCCACTTCAACACACCATTTCGATGCAGAAAAAAGCAATATGAATTCTCTTATGCCGTTCATGCTATTGAGTGATGTGAAGTCTTTCAAATGCGGCTGGAAGGTTCACGTGAAAGTGTTACATACTTGGAAACAGTACAACTCTGTCTCTGAAGAAACACTTGAAATGATCTTATCATATGAGCGTGTATGTATTGAGTATATCATTGTTATTATCTAATATTATTGAGTAGAGTATATAATATTTTGATGTTTGAATCGTGACATTACTAACTATCATCGATTTGTATATGAACATAGAACAGGGATAAAAAATTCATGCTTCATGCAAGAAGACGTACTTGGAAAGCAAGGGGAAACTTCTACTAGTTGGAGCGTGGAGAAATATTCAAAATTTTTCACTAAGCCCTGCAACATGAATGTACCGACCAACTGAGCATTTCTATATATAGGTATTTTATCCATTTTTAGCCATGGTATATAGGTATTTTAAGATACATTATTGTTTTTTTGGAGTCTTTTTAGTATGTTTACAGGTTCAAGAGTGATTTGGAGGAAAGTGGTGATTTTGGTGCATTTTGTAGATAAAATGAGAGAGACCCGTAGCTGACAATTGAACTAGTCCAGCGGTCGACAATTTGAGATGATAATCGATCGACACACACCTTGTGTTGTCAATCGACGGTGAAGCATGCAAGACCAGACTTGGTTCCCAGCCGACTTTAAGTCCAAGTTCCACAAGAATTACCAAATTGCACCTGAAGAGTTTTAACCTAATATTTATGTGCTATGCCATTATTCTAGGCAACACACACTTTATATTCTTCCTTACTTAGAGTTTTAGGTTTGGAGAGAAGATCCAAGACTCCTTCAGAGCTTTGCATTAGAACTCCAGTTTTTCTACTCTTATCTATCTATGCAGTTTTCTTATTCCTTTGTTATGAATTGCTTTGCTATGTCTGAGTAATTCACCTTGTTAGATTTAGGGTTTAGATAGTCATGAGGGATTAGCCTCAAATATTGAACTGCTAAGTTGTTTGGATATACATCAATTGAATTACTCTTATTGCTTGTGTCCTAGAGTAGATAACTAGAACCGTGATATTAGATAATAGGGAGCAAGCGGAAGCATGGTCCCTTGTCTGAACTAATTCATATTGTGCAAGGATTGCTAGAAACAAAAGGGAGTTGATCTAGGAAACCTAGTGAACACGTCCAAACCCTCTCACCAAAGCTTGCTAGAAGGAACGTTGATCGACAAATCGATAGTTGTACCGATCGACGATCTGAAAGGTGTATCGATCGACTATCCATTATTAGCATTGATCGACACTTTCTCAAGACCAACATACACAGTTGAGGTCTTAGATCTAGACAATAGATAATCTAAACAAACGGAAGTTGATAGATTATTCCTTGGTTTGATTTCTAGAATATCAAATATACAATCTTAGTCTCTATACTAATATAATCCTAATTGTCTTAATAAAACTTTGACATCACTCAAATTACTCTATGAGTGATTTGTACTTGATAGACCATGAATTTTACCCACTTTCAGCCATGGTCTATAAGTGTTTTAATATATGTTTACTGCTATATAGAGTCTATTTAGAGTATTTACAGGTTCATGTACGTTCTAGAGAAATATGGTGATTTTGGAGTCTTTTGAGGTGCAGAACTACAAAGACGTGTCAGATGTCTAGCTATGGATGGAGACTTTCCGACCGTTATATTGAACTCATATTTAAGAAATATATAAATATTTGAGTTAGCTTTCCAATACCACTGGTTTGAGGTCAATCAGCATCCTGTAGGAGAAGTTATTCCAGTTTTACTGAGGAGTGGTCAGTCTGCCTCGCAAGAGAAATCTGTCGAGAAGAGGAACATATGTCGATCGATGCAGAACTCTTGACATCGAACGATATGGATGCCAGAATGCGGGCCGAGCATATTTTATGACCGACTGAAGCCCAGAAGCAACACCAAATTACCAGAATACCCTTGGATGGCCATAAACCCTATTTATGTTATTTCTAAGCCATTGTTGACGGCTACACGCTATCAAAGATTTATTTGTTTCATTGTTCTTAGTTAGGAGAGAAGAGATGAACTCCTTCAGAGTCCTCTTGGAACTCCATTGTTTTGGTTTTATATTATTTATGCTTTTCATCTATTCATTTATGATTTATGTGACAAACTTCAGGTCTGAATAGATCCACCTGTTAGGTTTAGGGTTCAAATAGGATGAGAGATTAGTCCAAAATATAGAACTGCTAAGTTGTGATATTCATTGATTTATTGTTCTTAATGCTTGTTCTAGCCTTGCTAACTAGAATATTGAACCTAGGAATTTGCATGTGTCAAGCATCCTTGATCATCCTGTCCTGAATATAATCTATCATGCTAGGACTGCTAGAGAGATGCTAACCGCTGATCTAGGAGACTAGTGAGCATTATCAACCCGCGCCTAGGGCTTAGCTAGAAGCATCGATCGATATTGTCTTCTGACAATCGATCGATATTTGCTAAAGGTGTGTAGATCGATATCCCTATAGGATCATCGATCGACACTTTCTTGTGATCAAAAGACGACAGTTGAGATCCAAGATCTAGTTAGTTAACCAGTGAAACATTGCCATCGCTGATCACTGTGATTAAGGAGTTGAGCTCTAATATATCTTGCAAGCAACAATTAGCCTCTATATCATTATAATCCTCATTACCTAAATAGAAACCCTAGATCTAGCAACCATCCTTCCATCAAACAACTCCCTACCAAGCTGAAAAATAGTCTTGTTCAACTTGTTTACTGTTTACTGCTTTCCTATCTATATTTACTGCTTTATAAACTATTAGCCTAGCTTAATCATAAAATATTAGATCTAATTGGTTCCCTAGCTCCCTGTGAATTCGATCCCTAAGTACTACAACTCGACCTCTTATTTGAGAGAGTATAAATCACTCCTTAGGGTAATTTGAGTGGTATCAAATTTGGCGCCGTTGCCAGGGAGCTTTGATCGCCATAGTTAGATTTAGTCTAGGTTTTACTATTGTACTAAAAACTGATAAAATTGTTTCTTCTGTTTCAGGTACATATATCTTAGCGACCGAGCGTTCGTCCCGCTCGGTCGCTACGTAGAGACCGAGTCCAAGCCAAAGCTCGGTCGCTACGTAGCGACCGAGCGTTCGTTCCGCTCGGTCGCTACGTGGCGACCGAGCGTCCGTTCCGCTCGATCGCTACGCAGCGACCGAGCTCTTCCGAAATGTCGATACGTCATTAGTCCATGCATTCTCGTCTACCCTTTGATGCTATCTCCCGAAGACCGTACCAAACCCATTTCACGTTCCCCGCCATTCTAATTTATCGATCAAACTTTACCGTACAAACCACGGAAAGTTCGTTCTTTATTGAAAGAAGCCGTAATAAACGCTTCGAGTTAGAAGACGGCTCAAAGTGACCTAAGACATGACTCGAGGCCCAACTTACGATTTCTTAACCAACAGCCCGTAAGCCGCATGACGGTTTATGCTTGGTTCGCAAGGAAAGATAAAATGTCAAGTTTCCGTGGATAAATACGAAATTTTGAAGATAATTACGAAGATCGAAAAAAATGGAATATCTTCATTTTTATGCTATGGCGGCTTAAAGGCAGAAGAGGAAAAGCGTAAACCGACCTAGGAGCCAGTATATAAGGAGTCCTAGGCGAGAGTCATGGAGGGGACTTTTTTAGAGCAAACTTAGCACTTAGAGCGATTTAGGCATATTTCCGTTTTTGTTATTCGAGCTGTGACTCAACTAGGTTATTGCCGTCTTAGGGTTTTAGAACTAGGAATCTCGCCGACAGCTCTCGTAGCCCAGGCTCTTACCTTTACCGTTGTCATTATTATGTTCTGATTGCTTGGCGTGTGGTATTAGCAGATATACGGGACCTCTGGGAAATTAGGGTTTTCCTAGTTTCCTTATTTAAACAGAAATCGACTGTGCGATTTTCGGTTCCCACAGTTTGGCGCTAGAAGGACGGGGGGGGGGGGGGGGGTACGGATCATTCTAACCCGCAAAAGCCACTCAACGATCAGGAACGATATGCAAGACTCAACGTGCGCCAACGTCATCAAGTTCAAGGGGGGAGCAACGGTCGATCGAGCTAAACCTCGAAACGATCTCCTTGTTATCGAACTGATGATCCGAGATATACGTCTCTAGGGTGCTAATCGACACCGGAAGTTCGGCCGATATCATCTTCAAAGATACTCTAGAGAAAATGGGGATCGATCAATCCGAAATCGTGAAATACCCTAGCCCACTACTGGGACTTTCGGGAGAAACGACCATGGCCTACGGGTCGATTAATCTCGCAGTCAAAGCCGGAACCGTGACAAGAGTCACAGAGTTTCTAGTCGTTGACCGTCCCACATCTTACAACGTTATCATGGGAACACCATGGTTGAACACCATGCGTGCCATCCCATCAACGTACCATCTTTGCCTCAAGTTTCCAACCCCTAACGGAGTCAAGGTAATATGGGGAAACCCAAGAGTATCACAGGTGTCTTACGCCGCAGAACAAAAACGAAAAATACCAGACCTCGAGACCACTCCTGGAAAAACGGAGAAAAAGGTCTCCGACCAGGATTCGCGAAGTCAAGATTCGGCTGAACTCTTCTGGCAGTCTCGTTACATCACGGCCCTAGGGGAAAAATGCGAACCAACTTGCGAACCTATGGTCACAGTCTGTCTCGACGAAGCATCTCCGGAACGATGCGTCGAGATCGGAGCCAATCTCCGCGAGCCTTTGAGGACAGAACTCATAACCTGTCTAAAAAAGAACCTCAATACTTTCGCATGGGCCGCAGAAGATATGCCATGGATTGACATTAACATAACGTGTCACGAATTAAATATCGATCCGACCTTCAAACCCGTCAAACAAAAAAGGCGGAAGCTAGGACCTTAACGGGCTTCCGCGGTCAACGACGAGGTCGAAAAATTGCTTAAGGTCGGGTCAATAACGGAAGTGAGGTATCCAGACTGGCTCGCTAACCCTGTAGTAGTCAAAAAGAAAAAGGGAAAATGGCGAGTTTGCGTGGATTTTACCGACCTAAACAAGGCCTGTCCAAAAGATAGTTTCCCCCTGCCACACATCGATCGATTAGTAGAAGCAACGGCGGGAAACAAACTTCTGTCTTTCATGGATGCCTTCTCAGGTTACAACCAAATTATGATGAACCCTGACGATCGCGAGAAGACTGCATTCATTACCGATCCTGGAACCTATTGCTACAGGGTAATGCCCTTCGGCCTCAAAAACGCTGGCGCAACTTACCAACGACTCGTGAACCGTATGTTCTCTAAACAACTCGGTAAAACGATGGAGGTTTATATCGACGACATGCTCGTCAAATCCCTCCAAGCAAAGGATCACGTATCACATCTCGAGGAATGTTTCGTGCAGTTAAATTCCCATAACATGAAGCTCTACCCGACAAAATGCAGGGTTGCCGTGGCATCAGGGGAATTCCTCGGCTACCTAGTCACATTCTGCAGCATCGAAGCTAATCCAAAACAGATCAACGCACTGATCGAGATGGCTTCGCCGAAGAATAAGCGGGAAGTCCAAAGGCTGACCGGTAGAGTCGCGGCACTTAACCGGTTTATTTCACGATCAACAGACAAGCGCCTGCCCTTCTACGATGTCTTACGGGGAAATAAAAAATTTGAATGGTCGGAAGAATGCGAAAACGCTTTCCAACAGCTGAAGCGGTATTTAGCTTCCCCTCCAGTCCTCGCAAAACCCGTGGAAGGGGAAACTTTGTTCTTATACATCGCTGTATCGGCAACAGCTGTGAGCGGCGTGCTGATCAGGGAAGAACGCGGCGAACAGAAATCTATTTTCTATATAAGCAAAACCTTGATGGATGTCGAATCTAGATACCCGCTAACGGAAAAATTAGCATGCGCGGTCGTAACATCGGCCCAAAAACTAAGACCATATTTCATATCCCACACGATCGTCGTCCTCACGACTTTTCCCCTACGGACGGTTCTGCATAGCCCGAGTCAATCGGGCCGGTTGGCCAAATGGGCGGTCGAATTGAGCGAGTACGATATCGAGTACCGACCGAGAACAAGCCCAAAGTCACAAGTGCTTGCGGACTTCTTGGTCGAACTACCAACAGAGACCATAACCAACGAGGAACCAAATTCCACTTGGCTCCTTCACGTTGACGGATCCTCGTCCAAGCAGGGATCATGCATCAGAATTCGCCTCACATCTCCGACGAGCGAGATCTTAGAGCAATCATTCAGGCTGGAATTTCACGCCTCAAACAACGAAGCCAAATAAGAAGCACTCGTCGCAGGGCTGCGTTTGGCCCACGGCTTGAAGATACAAAACATCCACGCTTACTGCGACTCCCAGTTAGTGGCAAGTCAGTTCAGCGGAGAGTATGAAGCCAGGTACGAACGGATGGACGCGTACCGCAAACTGGTCCAAAAACTAGCTCAAAAGTTCGACTGTTTTGCCCTTACGCGAATTCCCCGTTCTGAAAACGTCCAGGAAGATGCTCTCGCGGCCTTAGCATCAAGTTCTGACCCAGGACTTAAAAGGGTAATTCCGGTCGAGTTCATCGAACATCAGAGCATCAGACCACCAATCGTCGTCAACCTCATAGAAGGTCAAGAAGACGAAGAAGAAGAAGTTACGATACAACCGCAATCAGAGCAATCTGATTACGGCTGCGATACCCCATGGCTGGAGACAATTCGAGACTACATTATCAACGGACACCTGCCCACCGAGAAATGGGCAGCCCGCAAAGTCTGAACACAGGCCGCGTGCTACGTAACAGTGGACGGCGAAATTTACAAATGGAGTTTCTCCGGACCACTCATGACGTGCCTGGAAGGGGAAAAAACGAGAAAAGTGATGGAAGAAGTACATTCTGGGTCCTGCGGCAATCATTCCGGCGGAAGATCACTGGCAGTGAAAATCAAGCGCCATGGATACTACTGGCCAACGATGATTGGAGATTGCGAGAAGTTCGCACGAAAATGCGAAAAATGCCAGAGGCATGCTCCAACCATCCGACAACTAGCCAAAGTTCTCTCCTCCATCACATCGCCCTGTCCTTTTATGCACTGGGCCATGGACATCGTCGGCCCCTTCATAATTCAAAGCAAAAGTGTTTCCTTTTAGTCCTCACCGATTTCTTTTCAAAATGGGTAGAGGCAGATTCGTACGCAAGTATAAAAGATGTCCAAGTCGAAAGTTTCGTATGGAGAAACATCATCTGTAGGCATGGAGTTCCTTACGAAATCGTAACCGATAACGGATCTCAGTTTATCTCCACCCGGTTCGAGGCGTTCTGCGAAAAATGGAAGATACGACTTAACAAATCAACGCCCAGGTATCCGCAGTGTAACAGACAAGCTGAAATGATTAATAAAACCATTCTCGACGGACTGAAGAAACGCTTAGAGGCCAAAAAAGGCAGGTGGACCGACAAACTCGAGGGAGTCCTCTGTTCCCACCGTACCACCCCGAGGCGAGCAACAGGAGAAACCCCTTTCGCTCTGGTGTACGGAACGGAATGCATGATTCCCGCAGAAGTAGATTTCCCCGGTGTTCGAAGAAGATTACTTCCCGAACGAGAGGAGCTCAACAACGCAATGCTCCTCGACGATCTCGATCTCATTAACGAGCGCCGAGATCGAGCGCTCATCCGAATCCAAAATTACCAACACGCAGCCGCAAAGTACTACAATTCCAACGTACGAAATCACAGATTTAATCAGGGAGATCTGGTCCTTCGCAAAGTCTTCCAAAACACCGCTGAACGAAACGCGGGAAAACTCGGAGCAAACTGGGAAGGACCCTATAAAATCAAAAAAGTCATCCGACCGGGATCCTACGAAATAGCCAACATGCAAGGCATAAAAATTCCAAGGACCTGGAACGCGATGCATCTCAAAAAATACTATCACTAAACAAACCGACTCACAATGACCAAACTACGAGACGGGTTGATCTCCATAAGGAGTACGGAGGCAGTTTGTCGAAAGGCAAATTCAGCCATCCCCCCTCATTAAAAGGGAGGGGGGGGGGGAGTGGATACATATACTCGTATACGCTCAAACTCGGAAACATCCAACCACGCCTTCGATGTTTCCGACATATCTTAACCAAGCAAATTATCTTTCACCCGCAAAACATTTTTGATATGCGAAAATAAATCGGCCGTTAGGAGAAGCAGCCTTTGGCATCGCGAGACGTCGCGAGAGATGCCTCGAGGGTTACTTCTTCCGAACGACGAAAACGGACACTCCGTCAAAAAATGACGAACATTTTAACACATATCTTGCGCAAAAAAAAACTCTAAACGACGGCATCTGCCGCCAAGTTCGGTGCTGATCACATCGAACTCTTGAACGTCCAAAACAGACATAGCCATCTCACGAAAATGACTCTCGTACATCCGACACAAGGATAATAGAGCTATAAAAGAAACCCGAAATTTTGGTCCAGCACTTCCGGTTGGCTTAAAAATTGTCTCCGGAGAGATGCTCGATTCATATCTAACAAGTCATATAAGCCGATAACCTATCGCAGACTTTAAATCGGTACGAATCAGGTTAAATTCGCGACAGATAAATCGATAGCCGACTAGTCACCGCATAAAATCTTAAAACCGAAAGTAAACCTAGGTCTTGCCCTAAACCCAGTGCACTGTTCTCTAACATCTCAAGGCATGATATCCAAAAGATACGAGATCCCAAAACCATGCCTCTATGTTTATATTCGACATCTTCAGATATCCCGCGAAGTCGATATCTCGCGGAAAAACTCGAAAAACAGATCTCGAACGAAACATTTCACATCGAAGAAGAATATGAGACGACAACTCATCACCCTTCTTCCACGCCATACGTAAACTTATGAAAAATGCAACTCGATCATCTTGTCATAAAAAGAAAGCCGCAGAGCGGCAGGGATTCAAAGCCACATACGGCCAGTCCCGAAACACGAAATGAGGCCATTTAAGGCCGAAACATCAAACATAAAAAAAAAAAAAACAAATCTCCCGCAAGAGATCTAACCAAAGTCATCCTCAGAACTCACGCTCCCTCTTCACCCGTCGCTTCGTCCAAGCCTGGAGCCGCATCACCTCCGCCTTCTCTGAGCACCGGATCTTTCCCTTCTGGGCCTTCTGAACACGTCGGAAGAAAGCACGCGGATTTCAGGTCAGCTAGGATGAGATCAAAATCTCCATCCACGAATGCCAAATCTCCCTTGCAGCCGGACAGTCGGGCCTCTTCGGCCTCTAAGGTCGGAGGAGTCTCACTCTGGAACGATTGAACCACGGCCATCCCGCCCTCAATCGTCGCCAAGGCTAAATCCCTATTCCGGATGCACTCGAGGGAGCCCAGAAAGGTGGAGATCTTCGCCAAGCGAGCCTGAAACTCAGAACGAAGAGCGTCCTTGGCCTCTCGAATCCCGCGGCTCGCTAACCCTGCATCGCCCTCGATCTGACGGTGAAGACGACGCACCTCCGAAGATTTGGCCTTCCTGGCTTTCTTTTCCTTAAGCAATGAACTCACCGTCTTCCCGAGGTCCCTCTCGAGCTCCCCTATCACGACCTCGAGTTTCGACACTTTCACAGAGTGAGAATCCTTGACAGCCGTCAGCATGGCCTCGGTTTCAGACCATGTACCCTGCAGCTCCAACAACTCCCCGGCGAGACGACTAGTCTCCGAACGCACTCACTGATCATCTCGTCGATCAACGACATGAACTGCGAAATGAGAAGAAAGTTAGGAATCCGTTGTTTTTCAGAGAAATATGTAACAATCAAGAGAGTAAGCGAGCGACAAACCTTTCCGCGAAGCCCCGACGCTATGCTCGAGTCTCCTTGCTGCGAAGATTCCCCGTCACCGCCCTTGGTAAACTTCCACTTCCGGCCCTTAGGATAAGCAACCGGAACAACACTAGGAGCGCGCAGCGCTAGAACGATCTCTTTCCTGGCAGGAGGAGGAGGCATAGAGTCAGCGGCCCTCTCCTTATCTTCGACAAGAATCGGAGTCGTGGATCCAGTAGGTAAAGCCAAAGCATCCGGAATGACCGAGCCTGCGAGAGTTCCCGTATCTCGCGAAGTTACGCCCTCGGTCCCATGACCCGGAGCAACGGCCAGTGCAGAAGAGGACGGGAACTCGGCGCCGGCTCGAACCTGTTCTTTCTTGGCTTGGCGACGAACTAGTCTCTCTCGAAAGGAGAGATGGTCGGCAACGCAAGCCGGCGCTACGTTGATACGTCATTAGTCCATGCATTCTCGTCTACCCTTTGATGCTATCTCCCGAAGACCGTAGCGAACCCATTTCACGTTCTCCGCCATTCAAAGTTATTGATCAAACTTTACCGTACAAACCGCGGAAAGTTCGTTCTTTATCGAAAGAAGCCGTAATAAACGCTTCGAGTCAGAAGACGGCCCAAAGGGACCTAAGACATGACTCGAGGCCCAACTTACGATTTCTTAACCAACAGCCCGTAAGCCGAATGACGGTTTACGCTTGGTTCGCAAGGAAAGATAAAATGTCAAGTTTCCGCGGATAAATACGAAATTTTGAAGATAATTACGAAGATCGAAAAAATGGAATATCTCCATTTTTATGCTATGGCGGTTTAAGGGCAGAAGAGGAAAAGCGTAAACCGACCTAGGAGCCAGTATATAAGGAGTCCTAGGTGAGAGGCATGGAGGAGACTTTTTCAGAGCAAACTTAGCAGTTAGAGCGATTTAGGCATATTTCCGTTTTTGTTATTCAAGCTGCGACTCAACTAGGTTATTGCCGTCTTAGGGTTTTAGAACTAGGAATCTCGCCGACAGCTCTCGTAGCCCAGGCTCTTACCTTGTTGTAATGCTCAAACATGAATTCAGAATAAGATATACTTTGCTCTCTTTTCGATTTTTATACTTTATCGTTGTCATTATTGTGTTCTGATTGCTTTGCGTGTGGTATTAGCAGATATCCGGGACCTCTGGGAAATGTGGGTTTTCCTAGTTTCCTTATTTAAACGGAAATCGACAGTGCGAATTTCGGTTCCCACAACAATATTTATTTCACATTTTATATTTCATGCATCAAATTCACACAAACAAGCAATGGGTTAAAACCCTACTTACCTGTGATCGGGCCCTGATGGGGCTGTTGTGGTTCGGGCTTTCCTAACTCTATAGCATTCACTTGCTTTCCAACTGCCTGGCGCTTCGGAGCTGGTTCAATCGCTAGTCTAGTGGGTGGTGCTGGAAGCGTAACCTGTCTCTTATGGGGAAAACTATTGGCATAATGCCCTTTCTCACCACACGAGAAGCAAGTAATATAATCAGGGGCTTTCCTTCCCTGACTATAAGGACAACTACTAGAAAAATGGCCTGTACCACCACAAGTGTAACACAAATCTGGGCCATTCGTAAACCGTCTGTCATTCCTTCTTCCTCGGCCTCTCCCTCGATTAAATTGTCCTTTATTATTCATTCTTCGCACTCCTAGCCCTTCAGTTCTGCGAGATGGTTCTGCATGCTTCATCATGGCTTGCTCCTTTTCCATACCTTCTTCAACATTTACTGCTATCTCTGCCAATTCATAAAGGCTATGAAACTTCACTACTTGCAGTCGGCTAGCCAAATCCGCTCGCAATCCTCTTATAAACCTTCGAATTAGTGCACCCTCATTCCTTGCTCCATAAGGAGAATATTTCCTTAGCTTTGTAAACTCCGCCTCATACTCCCTGACTTTCCGGTTTCCTTGAGTTAACTCCAAGAATTGAATCTCCAGCCAGTCTTTTGCTTCAGGTGGGAAGTATTACCGCTCAAACTCCTTTTTCAAATCTTCCCAGTCGATCTCTCTTCGCATATAGTATTCTTCCGTGTTATCCCACCAATCAGAAGCATCTTTGGTCAAGTAGTATATTGCCACATCCTTCTTGAAATTATCAGGGCAGTGGATAGCCCGAAAGTTTTTCTCCAAATTCCTTAGCCATGCTGACACTTCGAAGGGATCTGTTCCTCCAGGGTATCTAACGGTTCCAAACTTCTTCATTAACGTGACCATCTTCAGGTAATCAGGAGGGGAGGATGGTCCTCGCTCTGATGATTCACCGGTTCTATGATCAAGTCTATCTAGCAAGCCTTGTACTAATACTATAAGAGGATCTGAACTTCCAACCGTCCTCTGTTCTTGCCTATAACATGGCTCGGGCGTCCTTTCCCGGTGCCTGAACTCAGATTCATTCCACCTTGGATTATGTGCTGTTGCATAATTCCGCCTCGATCCATACATATCAGGTGCTTAACTCCTCTCCCTCAAATCCTCATATCGTTCTTCTTGCTCATAGCCCATATGTGAATCTGTCAGATTTCTCCCGGTCGACTCATGTTCGGGTTCATAGTAGTGGTTATTTCCTTGTGCTATCGCAGAAGCATCTGTTACCTCAAGGTTTGAATAGACTCTGCGGTTTTCAGAGTTACATTTTCCATATCTTGGTGGTGTCATCATTGGCTCCTCACTCCTTGTACGTCTTGGAAACATACTGCAGTACAACCCAGGGTAAGTACTAAACTCAACTTATCTAACAAAGGAGCATGTTGGTTTCCTATTCTACCTTTTGCGACACCTTTGACTCAATAAATTATTGAAAACAGGTTCCCAAGTGAGAAAAGTGAACCATGCTCTGATATCACCTTTTGTTGTAACACCCCCGATCTGGAATAAGTAAAAGTTAATTAGTTTGCCATGCACCAATCAAACAAGAACATGCACGACGAACTAAGAACTCTAACCAGATCGAAGATACTACTACCACGTGCCCAAACATTTGACACGAGGTTCCCGGATCAGATCTGAAATCCCAAGATCATTTGTCCAAGAATGGGTTTCCTAGCGATTCCAAGTTAAGGCTTTGCAACCCGAGTTTGAAACCGTTAGTTAGTTCGTCCCGGACTAGGACTAGTATCATATGGAATCCAAGCATTTCACAAACCTTTTCTTATTCATATATACTTTAAGTTCAACCATATCAAAACTTTATACATGCTCGGCTGAAGTTCAAAACCATGTCTTACATATTACAAACGTACATGTTTGCAAAAGGTAGCAAATCTACACCAACAGCTTTGTGCTCCTCCGATCCCAAAGGGAACCTACTACGGGTTACCTGCAAAACAAAGAGTCTAATGAGCAACTATTTTGCTCAGTGAGTCGGGTTTCCTAACATTTATTTATCCCCCCATTTTGCATCAAACATTAAGCAACAAGGATCAATTATATTAAGAAATATGCAATGCAAAAATAAAGCAATCATGTAAACAAGCATCCACTCTTCACGAGTGGTTAGATCTTTATCGATCATCGAGGACTGCCTCTAGCCATTGGTTCCTATCTCGATACAAAGTCCATAACACATCCCTTCTTGCGCCCATTTACTGTAAACACAGAGTCTAAAAAGCCGATGGCCCGGATAACACACTTGCCGCATCGTCATGCAGCTACACGGTCGAGGGTAGCCAGCCCTATCACACGTGTCTTCGCGTCCTGCCCGGAACTAATTTTGGTAAGGCCCCGAACAAGGAACGGGCCTCGAGTGGACACCAATGACTCTCACGACACTCTACCCGAGTGTCGGACCCTCACGGATCAAGTCCGTGGATTTACGGGTTTTCCCGTTAAGATATGATCAAACATGTTATATTATCTGAGCCGAGGCCCAAACAATACAATGCAATGACATAAGTAAATGCAACACAACATCAATGTATCACAATCATGTTATACCCCTCGAGCCGAGGCCCGACGATATAACTCAATATCTTTCACAAACAGCAATCATTATCATATCATTGTATATCTAAACGCGCAACCTAGCAATGCATCAACAAATACTCTTGCTTTGCAGGCGCTAGCCGCACACACAACAATCATAACCCATAACCGAGACTCACCTCAACACTTAGATGAAAGTTTCGGACTGGAAACGCTTCTATCTCGAGGTCGGCTTCACTTTAAACTTTTATCGGAAAACTCTAGAGCTTTAGAAATCTAAATACAGGAAGGGTAGGGTAAGAAAGGCTATCCAAGTTCTAACTAAGAAAATAAAGAAAAGAAAAACAAAAGCTAAATAAAAAGAAAGCTTTACCTTAGGGTTTCGACTTTTTCGAGCTGCTATGGTTAGGGTTCTAAGCATGAGAAATGACTAAGGGGGTGTCTGCTATTTATAGGGGTGGAGAATGAGCTCAGCAGAAGGTATAGGTCGTGCATGGCAAGCTGAAACCAACCAATAGGAGACAGCTTGGTGTCTTAGCCACATTTTTGGCCAATAAAACCAAGCTTTGTGGCCAGCCACCAAAGCATCCAATAGAAATTACACAAGAACTGCATGGAGGTGGTCCAGTCAAGGAGAAGCACATGTCCAGCTGCCTGAAGGAGGTGAGTAAGCTGCTGCATCTTCCGGAAGCTTCCGGATATGCTTAACACATTGTAGATGGCCCGAATGGGCCGTATTTAAATCCCGAACGTGTTATAAGCTGATCCGAGCTGGCAGAAATGTTTCTCCTTGACAAAAACCTAGATATTAAATAAGGCAGAACAACCTGATTGAACCAAATATATCCGATATTTCACGTATCAATGCAGCATTGATACGTGAAATATCGGATATATTTGCATCTCTTCAGGTAGGTTGAGACAATAAGCTACCTCTCTGATTCGTTGTATAATATGGTAAGGCCCAATGAATCTTACCGCTAGTTTCCCGACCTTCACGAATCGGTCCTTTTCTTTTTGAGCTGACACTTTCAGATAAACCCAACCACCAATATTGAACACCACTTCTCTCCTTGATTGATCGGCATACTTCTTTTGTCTATCCTGCGCTTTCTTCATATTGGTTTGAATGATCTTCAACTTTTTCATTGTCTCTTCTACAATTTTGGGTGCAAACTCTCTTCTTTCTCCAACTTCGGTCCAGCATAAAGGTGTTTTGCATGGCCTCCCATAAAGCGCCTCATATGGTGCCATACCTATGCTAGAATGAAAGTTGTTGTTGTAGGAGAACTCGATTAATGGTAAATGTTTTTCCCAGCTTCCCGCCCAATCCAATATACACATCCACATCATATCCTCTATGGTGCGAATGGTTCTGTCGGTTTTGTCGTCCATCTCGGGATGATACGCGGTGCTTATGAACAACTTATTTCCCGCAGCTTCTTGTAACGGCTTCCAAAAATTTGAGGTGAATCTAGGATCTCGATCGGAGACTATATCTGTTAGCACCCCATGCAACCTCACAATTTGGTCCACATACATCTCTGCAAATACTTCTACCTTATCAGTTTCCTTCATAGGTAACAAGTGCACCACCTTTGTCAGTCTGTCGACAATCACCCCTTTTCACCTATTGTATGGGAAATTATGTCACTTACCGGTCGAGCTGGAACACAAGGCAGCCTGGGCTATTAAATAATTAAACTTCGATATCAAACCAGCTGCCGACAGGAGGCTCATGCAGCTCAACGAGCTTGATAAGATTAGACATTTAGCTTATGAGAGTTCGAAGATATACAAAGAAAAGACGAAAGCATATCACGATTAAAAAAGTCATTTCCCGACACTTTGAACCAAACGATCAAGTGCTGCTATATAACTCTCGGCTAACACTATTCCCTAGAAAACGCCGATCTTGTTGGTCAGGTCCTTTCACTGTATTGAACATAAATCCTTATGGAGCCATTACACTTATAAATAATAAAGGAGACGGTCGGGAGCCTACTTGCCCCGATTTTCATACATTGCGGAGTTCCATTAGATGATGCTGAGATGGATGACCGGATTGTCTACATGGATGCAGCGCATCTCACGAGCACTCAGTGGCTCAAGGAAGACCGTGACTAGTGCTTCAGGGACGAGAACGGCCGCACTTGGTGAGGCTGCCACTTCGTACTCACGGATTTCGACCATGGCCTTGCTAGCATTCAGTTCCGACCTGACCCATGCCTCCTCCGCGTCCTAGCTACCATGCCGCTATGCTACACGGTCCAGCGACCTGGAGGACCTCAGCCGCATCAGCCCGAGGCCGCACTCCCGCCATTCCCACCTATGCCAGACATGTCTACACTCCCTGAGGAAGATTTCCAGCGCGTCGTAGTCGATGCTCTCACTGCCATCTGCGCCAGAGTATCGATATGTCGCTGTTCGAGCAGGAGGAGTGTGCAAGCCAGCTCATTGTTGGCAGCAGGACCATCACGCCAGCGCCGAGGCACCTCCAGCGACGACACCACTGATGAGGACTAGTCCTCATATTTCTATCCCTATCGACTTATCTTTTCTTTTACATTCGTACTATTAGGATTTACTTTCGAACGTATTATTCTATGTTATGACTGGAGTTTATCTATTTTGCTGACCTTGCATGTGTTTGGATTGTCTAACAGAGCTAACCTCGCTGACTGATACTTATGGGTTAGATACACTGACACGATGCAGCTAACACATAATTTTTCTGTCTTTGTGCTATCGATCGGCGACGATATCCTTACGTCGATCGACTGTGATGCGCTTATGTCGATCGATCGAGTGTCGTATATATCAATCTACACTCGAGATTGATGGGTATGAACATTTTTTTCTCATGTTTAACATTTTAAACTTAGTAGTTATTATTTATTTAACCAACCAATCATAGACTGAATATCACTGGGATATGGTATAATGTGCTTTTGTGATTAGGATTTTTTATATGTGGATTGCAATATTGTAGAGGTGATGATTCTATGTTTTAAATCATGTGAATCTCTGCTGTTTCAAACCTCTTTCAGAGAGACTGCCATTTTGTTTTGCTTGAGGATAAGCAAAAGGGTAAGTCTGGGGGGAGTTGATAAACCATGCATTTGACCAAATTTTATCTATGGTTTAAAAGTGTTTTAACTACTAATTATTATATTATAGAGTATATTTAGAATATTTATAGGATCAGGAGTGCTTTGGAGATAAGTGATGATTTTGGAGCATTTTGGAGATATTTGGAGCAAGCAACCGAGATGACCATCGAGCTCGACCATCGGTCGATAATGAAGAGGAAAACGATCGATGTTCATGTCTTGACATCAATCGACAGCAAAGCGCGCTGAAAGCCCGTTTGGTCACAGCCGACTTGAAGCCCAAGTCTTCACCAATTTACAAGATTACCCCGGACGAGTTTTAACCTAATTATATAAGCTTTGCCACCATGTTAGAGGCAAAGTGTGCTTTCTTGTTTTATTATTTTTCACAACAAGATTTTCTAGGATTTTGATAGATTGGAGAGAAGATCCAAAGTTATAATTTGTGATTGGAACTTCATTAATATCTTTTTACTATTCTAATAAAGTTTTCTTACCTAATTGATGTTATGAACTGCTTAGCCATGTCTGAGTACTTCCATTGTTTGATTTTAGGGTTGAAATAGGTTAGGAGGGATTAGCCCCAACTATAAATTGCTGAGTTGTGGTAATTGTCATTAGGATTGTTCATTAATGCATGTTTTCTGCCCCCATTTGGTGGGCGAGAGTTAGTCCTGCGATTAGAGCCTCGTACTCGCTTTCGTTGTTGGTTGCTTTGAAGTTGCATCTCACGGCTCTTGAGGCCGTGTTCACTGTCGGCGAGGTAAGCACTATTCCCACTCCAGCTCCTCTGACGTTGCTTGATCCATCAACATGCAGGATCCATTCTCTCTCTTCTTTGGTTTCGCCTCAGAGGCGTACTTCTTGCTCCAAAACTGGGAGTATTGCAGGGGAGAATTCGGCCACGAAGTCTGCTAGGACCTGTGAATTTATAGCTGTGGCGGGTCGAAAGATTACGTCGTACTCCCCTAGTTCCACATCCCATTTGGCTAAACGTCCGGAGACTTCGGGTTTGTGGAGGACCAACTTTAGAGGGAAGGAGGTTGTAGAAACCCGTTAAAAAAAAAGAGAATGGTCGAGTATCTCTGTGGTGGTCGAGTCGCGGGTGATAAGGATCGATCGAAAAGTTTTGAAGTACGAAGTGGCGAAGAAGTGATCGTGAGTTAACTATGAGTCGAAGAAGTTGCTCGACCATAGTTAGAAGATGCCTTAGATTGATCAGACAGACATTTTGGAAGAATCACATTTTTGGAAGCACGACGGTTTAGAAGCTCGACGTTTGTGAAGAATGACGTTTCTTCAGCACGAAGTTTTCCGCGAAACTTCGTATTAGCGGAATATTATTTTGAAGACATTGGAAGCATGACAGAATTAAGCAAGACGGAAAGGAAGCACGACGGGAAGCATGCACGACAGGATCGAAGCACGACGGAAAAACCCGAAATTAGACGAAAACCCTAATTTCGGTATTATGCAAGTCTTCAATGAAGCCGAAGGATCGGGAAATATTTACCGCCAAGGACTGAAATCAGGCCAATGGACCGAGAAGCTCGAGGTGACTTGTTGCATGGGTTCAGAATGTGGTGTCAACTGTCCACCAAGCTGAGTGTTTACAGAAGCCTGAGGTGTCGCTGTGCATGGAAGCTGCACATGCAGCTTGACATGTAGAAGCACGAGGTGGATCGACCAAGCACGAGGTGTCTCCGCGCATGCAACCGAAGCATGCGTCCAGCCATGTGTGTGATGCGGTGGCGCCTTCCATGAGTTCCAGTCATGCAGCCTGACATCTGGGAGGAGTGGTGGCGTCCTGCATGTGTCCTGGACATGCAGCCAGCCATGTGGAGCATGAGGTGCTGCCGCGCATGCGTCCGGAGCCATGCGAAGCGACACACAGGCTGCCACCAACCTGAATCTGATTGGGTGCTGTATTCTATAAATAGGCCTCGACCCCAGCTCATTTGAGGACATCCAGACCTGTTCAAAGCCAGTTAAAAACGTCAGAGAAAAGTACAAAAAGAAAGCAAGTGATTCCCAACTATTTCGAGAGTTTTAGAGAGTTTTCGAGATCAGTTCTCTATTGATTTCGAGTCAGCGCCTAGGGAAGGTTCTGTCCAACTGAAGGTCAATCAAATGAAGATCAGCTCAGATGGAAATCAAGTCAACGTGGCCAGAGAGAAAGAGAGAGAGAAGCAAAGTGGTCACTTAGAGTGTAGTCGATTCTCACCGAGAAGGCCAGTTCCGTCCAATCGGCGATTCTATACGATTGTGACGCGGAAGCTCTTTCCAAATGATTTCGTCCAGACCAGTCAGTTCCTTTGATGATCAAGTGGAGGTGATGCCCAGAGTTAGTTCAGTTCCACGGTTTCAGATCAGACGAAGTTCTGCTCGATACTCCGCCGGGAAGTCCGAAGAACTGTCTAGCAGCTAAAGGAGGTTCTGTACAGATCAGTCCGTCCAGACCGGTTAGTGTATTCATTATCAAGCCGAGGGTCTATCTAAGTCGAGATCAGTTCAGTCCAGTCCAGTCAAGACGTTCATCTTGGGTTTTGGCAAAGTCCTCTCCGATCAACCAGCTGCTTCTCGCCTAGAACACTGTGAGTTGGTTTGTTTGAGTTCCACTTGGAGCTTAGGTTAGATCGAGTTGCATATAGAGTAGAATGCTCACATTATTGAAAGGTAGAGTCCTTAGGGTTATTTTATTTATGAACCACACTCAGTTTAGCAAGGGCTAAGCTAAGATGAATGGAATTAAGACTGAGATAATAACCTGACTAGGGCTATGATGCATCATGTTTTATATTCTTCCGTGTTGATTTGGTTGAGTGCAGGTTCCCGTTATCTTTAAAGATAGTTTAATAGCAGGAGTCTGAACTATCTGGATAATGGTTTGATTTATTTGTTTAGTATTGATATTATTGTTTAGTTGTTAGTACTAAGGTCTTAGGCCATATAGGCCGGACTATTGGTACTATTGGTTTGTGCTGTAGAGTCGAGTGTCTGGTTAGTGTCTAGAACTTTATCATTACGTTAGGTTCTAGATTGAGTTTGTGTTGTGTGAGTGTGCTGACAGTATGTGCGTAACCCGCCCATACTAGGCTTGTTTGGGGTTGATTAGTGTTTCCTCGCCCTCGTATTCAGCGGGTTCAAGGAAACCCCTTATTCTCTGGATCGGGAAGACTCAGAGAGACGAGATCATGGCCTATGGCTGAGTGATTACACGACGGTGTAATGTGGCAGTGACCCGAAGGACTGTGGCGGGCATGGATCCATGATACTGGGGCGGGCATGGATCCATGACATGGTAGCCATTGTAGTAACCTTCCTGAAGGGATAAAACGGTCAAGATTGACAAAGTCAGAATTTGGAGCCAAGCTTTTAGGAATCAAAGAATGATGAGGAATGTTGAGTTTTGATCATTGAAAACATGACATGATTCGAAGAACATAGAAGATTGGTCGAGCATCAACTTGGTGGTCGAATCGTGGGCGATAAGGATCAATCAAGAAGTTTTGGAGTACGAGGTGGTCGTGGGTGAACCATGAGTCGAATATTCCACTCGACCATGGTTAGACAATGTGATAGATTGATCAGAAGGACGTTTTGGGAGAATAACATTTTTGGAGCACGATGTTTTCAGAAAACTTAATAAAATATTATGTTGGGAACATAATATGTCACAAGCAGGATGGGAGTTAAGCAGGATGGGAGTTAAGCAGGATCGGAATTTCCTCGGTACTGTCGGCAGCATTTCATCTATAAATACCCGCACCCCCCAACCTTTTCATTCACTCCATTTCTTCATCCTCTCACATACTATATTTACACACGAATTTGATTGAAAAAAGCATGTCTTCTTCAAATTATTATCGTTCTTGGATCGATCGACCTCATTTGGATCCGAACACGAGATTGCTTACGGAAGAATACAAACGAGGTATAACCGAATTCATGGGGTTAGTTCAACGACAACCGGAAGCAGAAACAGGTATGTTAAGATGTCCTTGCTCTAATTGTAAAAATAGAAAGATTATTAAAGAGTGGAATGTTTGGACTCATCTATATTTGAATGGGCTTACACGAAGTTACAAAATTTGGTATCATCATGGAGAAACTGATTATGAATATGGTAGTACTAGCGAACCTCAGCCTGCGGTTAGGTTAGAAGAATCATATAGAATGAATGTAGATTATGGTGTAGGTACTGAGCAGATGGTAAATAATCGTTTTAGAGGGGAAGATTTACCCAATGCAGAAGCTATGAGATTTTATGATATGTTGGATGCTGGAAAGCAACCCTTGTACGAAGGTTGCAGAGATGGTCATTCAGCTTTATCATCTGCAACAAGACTGATGGACATTAAAACATATTATAATTTGGCTGAAGACTGTGTGGATGCGATTGCTGATTTTGTAAAAGGTATTCTATCTGAGGATAATGTAGCCCCTGGTTCATACTACGAGGTTCAAAAACTGGTAGCTGGTCTTGGTTTATCGTATCAGGTAATAGATGTATGCAGCGATACTGCATGATTTATTGGAGGGCGGATGAACAGCGGGTTACATGCAAATTTTGTGGAAATGCTCGTTATAAAGATACGAGTGGAAGAGTTCCTGTGCCATTTAAAAGGATGTGGTATTTGCCTTTGACAGAAAGGTTGCAGAGGTTGTATCAGTCTGAACGCACAGCGCAACCAATGAGATGGCATGCGGAGCATTCAACAAATGATGAGATTAGACATCCTTCAGATGCAAAAGCGTGGAAGCATTTCCAATCAACATATCCCGACTTTGCGTATGAGAGAAGAAATGTCTACCTTGGATTATGTACTGATGGTTTCAGCCCGTTTGGCAAGAGTGAAAGACAGTATTCTCTATGGCCAGTCATTCTTACACCATACAACTTACCGCCAAACTTGTGCTTGCGACGAGAGTTTTTGTTTCTTTCAATTCTCGTTCCCGGACCAGAGCATCCTAAGAGATCACTTGATGTGTTTCTTAAGCCACTAATATATGAGTTGCAATAACTATGGGCTCAAGGTGCTGAAACATACGATGTTTCATGTAAAGAAAACTTTCAAATGCGGGCAGTACTTATGTGGACAATAAGTGATTTTCCAGCATATGGTATGTTATCTGGATGGACAACGCATGGATGGCTATCATGTCCATATTGTCAAGATAACATTGATGCTTTCCAACTAAAACACGGAAGGAAAACGTGTTGGTTTGACTGTCACAGGAGATTCCTACCACATGATCATCCATATCGTAGGAGTAGGAATTTGTTTACGAAGAACAAGAGGGTGTTTGACAGTCCACCTCCGGAAATTTGTGGGGCAGATTTGTCGACACAACTAAGAGATTTAGGTGCAGAAAGGACGCCAGACTAAGGTGGACATGTGCATTATCCGGTAGATGCTGTTGGAGAACTACATAACTGGCACAAAAAGAGTATTTTCTGGGATCTGCCATACTGGAAGGATCATCTGCTGAGGCATAATTTAGATGTCATGCATATTGAGAAGAACTTTTTTGACAATCTCATGAACACGATCCTTAACGTTCAAGGTAAAACAAAGGATAATTTGAAGTCAAGACTGGATTTAGTCGATATATGTGCTCGTTCAGAACTTCATGTTGATGAGAATGGTAGGGCTCCTTTTCCCATATACCGACTTGATGCAGAGGGAAAAGATGCGTTCTTTGATTGGATTTCAAACGATGTGGAATTTCCAGACGGTTACGCATCTAATTTGCGTAACATTGTCGACAGAAAGGAAGGAAAGTTTATCGGCTTGAAGAGTCACGATTGCCATGTAATGATGCAGCGCCTCATTCCGTTTGCCTTCAAGGAACTATTACCACGGAATGTTCATGAAGCAATTGCAGGGATTAGTGCTTTCTTCCGCGATTTATGCACGAGATCAGTGACTCTTGAAGGTATTGAAAATTTGAAGACTAACATAGCCTTGGTTCAGTGCAACCTTGAGAAGATATTTCCTCCATCATTTTTTGATGTTATGGAGCATCTTGTTATTCACCTGGCAAGAGAATTGGAACTTGGTGGTCCTGTGCAGCATAGATGGATGTATTTGTATGAGCGGTATATGTACCATTTGAAGAAGATGGTGAAAAATTATAGTAGGGTGGAAGGTTCTATAATCGCACAGATGATAAATTTAGAAACTTCAAACTTTGCCGAGTTCTACTTTCCAGCAGAAGTGCAGACCAAAAACAGAAGACCTGCTCGGCATGATGATAGAGGCGAACGGGCAACATATCATGTTACGGTTCCAGACATCTTCACAGATGTTGGACGACTTAGCGGAAAACCAAAGGACCGTCGACTTACTGAGCAGGAGCGCAGTCATTTGCAAACATATTTGCTCACCAACTGCGAAGATGTTCTTTAATATGAAAGGTAAATAAATTAGCTTACAAATTTTTATTTTAACAAGTTGAAATTTAAATCTTAATTAATTATATTATTGTCAACATATGTACAGGATTTTCATGGCAGAAAAGCGGTTCGAATATAGATACGCCACAGAGGAGGAACTTGAAGAACTGAAGCAGAGAGAATTTTCTGGATGGATGCTTACTTATGTGAGTGCTTTAAACAAATTAAAATATTATCTATCACATATTTAAATTAATTCACATATATTGATATAACATATATATGTGCTATTAGTAGGTGTCTGCTGGTATGACCAGAGGTGAAACATTTGACGATTGGATACGCGAGATGGTGCGTGGACCAGAGTATGTTGTGAAGTCATATCCGAGATTTTGTACTCGAGGATATGCATTCACAACTCAAAAGAGGAGACGTTCGAGTACGACTTATGATGCTGGCGTTTGTTCTGCATCTGGAGATGATGTATACTACGGAAACATACGGGAGATTATGGAAATCAAGTATCCGGGCATGGTTGGATTGCGTTGTACTGTTTTTTATTGTGATTGGTACGACAAAACTCCAGATCGAGGTGTGAGAACAGATGCATTTGGTGTTACATCAGTACATTCGAGGCGAAAGTTGCAATATTATGATCCTTTCATTCTTGCTTCTCAGGCCGATCAGGTAATTAAATATAAATATATCAATTATTCATAATGATTCATCATCATGTGTATTAATAACACTTATTTATAAATTAAATAATTTTTTAAATGTTACAGGTCTATTATATCAAGTACCCCCGGGTTAGGAACAGAGATGATCCATGGGTCACTGTTACTTCACTCAACCTGAGAGGCCGAGTTCAGGGAAGTTCTGAGCTGGAAGACCCACTACAACCAAGCACATCCGGTAACTTAAATGCAGCAGAAGATTTAGTTGCAGTTGGCCTTGTAGTCGATTTAACCGACTTTGGAGATGAAGCCGTCGTTCAGCCACTGTCGGGATTCTTCATTTCCCGCTCCGGTTTTTGCTCCCGCTGCTGCACCCTCTCCCGTTGCTGCACCCCCTCCCACTGCTGCACCCCCTCCCGCTCCTCCAGTCGTTCCGGGAGTGATGACTGTTGCCCAGTTGGTTCAACAGCCCGGTCGTGAGCATCTTCCCTATCTCACTCCGTGTCCAAAGGGACGACTTCAAACATGGTAATTTAAAGTCTTTTTTTTTCCTTTCATTAAAATTTGATTCATTATTAATAATTTGTTTCTTATATTAGGTTCAACCGATCCGGGAACGGGATCAGCGCATGGATCAACAATATGATGTACTCGAACCTCAGCAAGGATATCCGACTTTCACTCACTTCCCTGCCGAGGACCAGGAGATGTGGTTTCGTCAGTTTGCGGTAAGTATTCTAATTTTTTTACTTATATTTTTTATCTTTAATATAAAATTTCTACAAATTATGTTTTTTTTTCAGCAAGAGTTCACCTGGAATCCCGATCACACGAACTTTATCCGTGACGCCTTCGTCCATAAAGTTATGGACAACTATGGGAAGCAGATCTACGAGTGGAAGCAGAAGTGGCTCATCAACCAGGTTTTTTTTTAATTTATTAAACAATTTTTTGAATTTATTAACTAGTTTTGGATTTATTAAACTATTTTATATTTTTTTATTAAAAGGTCCCGAAGTCGATTAACAGCACGGTCTGGGAGGAGTTGTGTGTGCATTAAGATAAGGACGAGACGAAAGCTACCTTTGTGACCAACTCCGCCAACCGAAAGAGCTATCGTGGCGGGAAGGGCATGTACAAGCACAATTTGGGTGCCCAGATTATTGCCACTCTGGGGATCGCTTGGTAAGTTCAATCTCTCTTTTTTTTTTAATTATTTAAGTATTTTATTTTAATTTTTATGCATTTCTTCTAATTTCTAATGTTTGTTTAACTTTTGTTTTTTTCAAGGCGGATGAAAATGATGGCGAGCCGGTTGATGATTTCGTCCTAATGAAGACGGCGCATACCAACAAGCACACCGGGGAGATTGATGATGGTGTTGTGAGGGATGTGCTCAGCCTGATCGAAACTCAGAAGGAAGACGAAGAGACCCGTCTATCTCAGCTTCAAACCGACCTGGACGCCACTTCGACGGCTTCGACCAACTTGTCCCGGATTCGAATCAACGAAATCGTTGAATCGGTATGTTCTTTATAAAAAAGTTCAATTCATTTATTTCCTTATTTTCATTTTATCATCTTTTCTATTATTTAAATTTGTTTATTTTCTATTTCAGTCGGTTCCAAAGAAGAAGGGACGTTTGGTCGGTTTGGGTCGTCGAGCCCGGTCAGTTCCTCCTTCTGCACCACAGCCCTATGTTGATCCAGAAGTGCTTATGGACCCGTTGAAGGACAAAGATGACCGCATAGCTGCGTTGGAGCAAAAGATGGCGGATCAAGAGGCGGGATGGGAGGCAACGAGGAAGCAGAACGAGCAAATGATGGAGATGATGAAGAGGATGTACCCGAACGAGCCGTTCCCATAGTTTCTTTCTTTTTTTTTCAAAAACTCTGAATGTTTTATTTTGGTATGTAAAACTTTGAATATTATCATGTTTTCTATTTCAATTTTAATTTTATTTTTTCGAATTTCAATTAAAAAAATAAATTTTTAATTTTTAAAACAAAATTATTTTTGGGAACATTCCGAGGAAGTGTATCCCTCGCGATATTCCGACGCAACTTCCTCGAAATTTTCCGAGGGACATATCTCCTCAGAATATCCCGACGGATACACTTCCTCGGAATATTCCGACGGCAAAGGTTTCTCGGAATATTCCCGTCGGAATATTCCGATACCTCCTTTCTCTCAGAATGTTTCCGAGGACCGTTCCATCGGAAATATCCGAGGAGATACCGAGGAACAGTCTTAGGAAATGTTTCTTCGGAATGTCCTCGGAATCTTTAATTCTCGGTATTCCCTTGGAATTTTCAAAGGAAATTCCGAGGAAATTTTACTTTCCGACGAGAAATTTCCGACGACCATTCTCGTCGGTATGTCCTCGGAATAACGGTATTCCGAGGACATACCGACGAGAATGGTCGTCGGAATCCCGGTGTTTTCTTGTAGTGTTGAGAGATTTGTGATTGGAACTCCATTTGATTCATCTATTCTATTCTATGCAGTTTTCATTTACATTTTGTGTCATGAAATGCTTAGCTATGTCTGAGTAGTTCACTTGTTAGATTCAGGGTTCAAATAGGTTAGAGGGATTAGCCCCAACTATTGATTGCTATGTTGTGGTATTTATTGATAGATTGATCTTAATGCTTGTTCTAGATTAGCTACCTAGAATATTGAATCTAGGAATCTGCATGAGTCAAGCAACCTTGACCATCCAGTCCTGAATCTAATCTGTCAGACTAGACGATAGGAAAAAGTCTACCGCTGAACCAGGAAGCTAGTGGTCATTATCAACTTGCGCCTAGGGCTAAACTAGAAGCATCGATCGATACTGTCTTCTGACAATCGATCGATCTTGCGAAAGGTGTATCGATCGATGTCCCTATAGGACCATCGATCGACACTTTCTTGTGGTCAAAAAACGACAGTTGAGATCCAAGATCTAGTTAGTTAACTAGTGAAACATTGCCATTGCTGATCACTGTGTTAAGGGGTTGAGTTCTAACATATAATGCAAGCAACTGATAGGCATCTATAGGATTATAATCTCCAACACCTGAATAGAAACCCTGCATCTAATATCTTTCCAATAAGTTACACCCCCAATCATCTTGTTAGTCGAGCAATAGACTTGCTCATTTAGGATTGCTATTTACTTTTAAACCAATAAATAACAAAAACCTTAGAATTAATAATCATGTAGATTTAATAGGTTCCCTAGCTCCTTGTGGATTCGATCCCTAAGTACTACAATTGAACCTCTTATTTGAGAGAGTAATTCACTCCTTAGGGTAATTTGAGTGGTATCAATCGATATTCCTCTAGAATCATCGATCGACACTTAGATCCGGTCAATACCCAAACGTAGAAAGCGAACGCCGATTGGTTTGTTCATAAGCGTTTGAGCTCTATAATATCATGCATACAACTGTTAGGCATCTGTAGGATTATAATCATGATTACCAAAATAGAAAATATAAGTCTAGCTATTTCATTTAAGTACCAAAAACCCAATCAAACCAATCGAGAAACTGCCTTGCTCACAACCTGCTATTTACATTTAAACATGATCAACCTAGCTTAATCACTCTGATTAGATTTATTAAGTTTCCTAGCTCCTTGTGGATTTGATCCCTAAATTTGGCGCCGTTACCGGGGAGCTTTGATCGCCTATAGATATGGTCTGATTTTGTCTTGGTTACTTCTTTAAATCACTTTCTGACATAAATTTTTTCTTGTCTTTTCAGGTACATGCCTAACAGTACCAGAAGCAACAAGGAAACACCACTACTATTCTCTTCAGATCCTTCAAGCTGGGAACGTTCGATCCGCAAAGGAAGACGCTTTCATCGATCGACAACAACACTAGTTCATCGCTCGACACTCTCCAACCACCGTTGACCCAAACACCAATTTCGTCGACGGACACTCGCTCACCACCCTCGACCGAAGCAACTCTTTTGTCGACCGATATCCTCCATCCACATCGATCGATACTTCATCCCAAAAATTGATCGATACTGAGCCGCGAGACATGGTTGCCACTTTAGTTCTTGTGCGAGATGAGAATGGAGACCTGCATGACCTGGAGGGCATCTGCGTAATGCAGCAGGCCAGCGGATAGATGCTCAGGGGACTGTAATCCATGAGCCCGATACTGATGCTACAAGAGCTGCTCAGCCTGTAGATGAGGCTGCTCGACCCATAACGTTTGCTGATTACAACCGTACAGATCAGTTCTATCCCAACAGATCAGCTATTCATCCTCCAACTATCTAGAAAGGCGATTTCGAGTTGAAGCCGCGGTACTACACACTCGTGCGACAGACACCCTAATGTGGGATATCTCACGAGCATCCTATGGACCAACTGGAGAGGTTTGAGGATCTTATATCTGCTATCAAAGTCAATGGAGTCCCTGAGGACCACCTATTCTGCAAGCTCTTCAAGTACTCACTTGCTGGAGAGGCTTCGCATTGGCTTAAGCAGTTACCACCAGGATCCCTTACATCCTGGGCCAACATCAAGAATGCATTCCTGCGTAACTTCTTTGATCAGGCACATGCTGAAGACTTGAGGAGCAAGATTGCTACATGAGCCTACAAAGTCATTTAGAAGTTCTAGATCAGATTCAAGTCTTACCAAAGGGATTATCCAAACCATGGATTCAATGAAGTATAGCTGCTCAGTAATTTCTTCAGAGGCCTCAAAGCACAGTATCAGATGGCTCTTGATGCATCTAGCGAAGGGAATTTCAACACTAGAAATCTAGATGAAGCTGTGAGACTTATTGAGAACTTGGTATCCAGCAATAACACCAAGAACACTGATTTTGAGAGGAGGAAATCTGCAGCCATCCTTGGGAAGGTGCAGATGGATGAGGTGAAAGCAAAGCTGGACAGTCTTCACAAGCTTCTCATGAAGTAGGCTTGCTTATTGGAGGATGCAGATGCTGTAGTTACAGAGGGTAGAGCAGAAGTAAAGGAGGATGTGAACTTCATCAGTGGAACTGGATTCCAGGGTTCTGAAAACAAGAGTGTAAACAGAAACTTCTATGGCAATGGACATATGAGTAACTTCAAATAGAGTTCACAGTACCAGAAACCCTACAGCCAGAACTACAGCAGCAACAACAATAGGAGTTATGAAAACTAATCTTACCAGGAACCACCACCACCCACTCAGGAGAGCAATATTGAATCAATGCTTGATAGAGTTCTTGAAGGACAGCATAACCTGACGGTGAACTTCAATGGGAAGAACGATTATGCCTACAACAACCTGAACTCAAAGTTTGAAACTTTGAGCACTCATGTGAAAAAGCTGGAGATGCAGGTAGTTCAGACAGGGGAAGCTGTTAAGAAGCAAGAAGCTTCAGCAATGGGGTAGGAGATGATGCAATGAAACACCACGTGAATGCCATCATGGATGATGACTTCTGGCAAGTGGTGAAGCATGAGAAGCTACATGAAGGAGATTTTGAAGTCGAAAGCTCGATGAGTTTTGGCAGATCGCATTGGTGTCGATCGACGCCAGACTTCGAACATCGATCGACGGATTGCAACCAGAACTGATCGACAAGCTTACCAGAGCATCGTTCGACGACACCTACAGAGTCGCCTGCATCGTGCAATGCCGTGAGGATCATGACTCACAAGGAGTTCACAGCTAGACACTTAAATCCGCCCAGCCCTGTTTATGTCAACATCGATTGGCAAAATGAGCCAGCCATCGATCGACAACGAGAGACCACCACTGATCGACAACATCCAGCGCCCATCGATCGGCGAACACCTCTCACATTCCGAGTGCAGTTACCAAAGATCGACAGCGCACAAATCAATGCACTCAGGCCACAACCAAAACCTTCAGACAACCCACCAGAGACCACCAGTACACATTCAGAAGATGCACCAGAGCCTATGCAAGTTGATAAGGGTACTATAGGGAAAACCTTGAGGAAGAGAAAGGACAAGGTTGCTAAGCATCTGAAGAGAGGAGCTAATGAGAAGGAGATGGATAGTTTTCGTAAGAGAGTCTTTAGGATTCTACTGGAAAAATCATTCGAGGAGGCCTACGTTACCCACAGATTGTGGATGTTCTTTAGAGAGACCAAGGAGGCTGAAGAGGACATTAGGAGAATGTTCCATTAGGCTAGATATAAGATGAAGAATGTGATTACACTGAAGAAGAAGAGTGATCCTGGGAAGTTTGCAATACCATGTCTGGTGAAGGGTATTGAGTTCCCACATGCATTATGTGACACATGAGCATCAGTCAGCATTCTACCTAGGGTTATGGCAAATCATCTAGGTTTGAAGGTAGAGCCTTCCAAGGAATCGTTCACTTTTGTGTATTGTTCTCAAAGGAACTTAAGAGGGATTGCAGAGACCTTGAATGCAGATTGGTACTGCCCTAGTTCCAGTAGATTTCCATGTCTTGGATATCAAGTTGAAGTGGAACTCTTCTTTGTTACTTGGAAGAGCTTTCTTGTCAACAATATGAGCAATATGCAACATGCAAACCAACCAGTTGTGCCTGGCGCTCATAGATCCGCATGTCTATTATGATCCAAGTCCAGTTATGAAGCCACAGACGTCCTCCTGAAGAATCGATGATCCAGGACTCATAGCAGCATGTCACTGTGGAGCTGAGTACGAGACAGAGTATTCCGCGTCGATCAAAACTCACACACCAACATCGATTGACTGTCCGAAATCGATCGAAAATCAACCAGAAGAATCGATCGACAGTTCATCCACAGCAGCACGTGACGATTAGCAACCACATTGTTATCTGAGTTTTGCACTCGAAGCCGCTACATCATCACAGCATCTAGATGAGTATGATGAGGATTATGAGGGGGAACGAGTTACAGAGTATCAAGGTATTCGTGCTGAGGAAGATAGACTTCTCCACCATTCCTATCGGATAAGGAATACGAAGTCGATCGACAGAACCATCCCAACATTGATCGACACTCATCATCACCAGACAAATTGTAAACGAGCATCGACCGACATTGCCTACTACACATCGATCAACAATGGAGTTGACCGTGCACAAGAAGGAAACTATTCAATTGGCAGTTGGGCATATGATCACTATCATGAGAGCTACGCAAGAGAAAGAGCAATACATGAGCCGGGAGCAGATGAGTAACATGAAGGTTTCACTACCGAGGAACTGCTCAACCACCAGGAACGCTCAGATACAGATTCACTCTTTGCAGAAGTTTGTGGAAGAAGCACTCGTTTCTGTCGTCCTTTCACCAGAGCTAAACGCCCATCGATCGACAAAAAAGCTTCAACATTGATCGACAACCGTCCAAAACCACCATCAACTGTAAGTGCAAAAGCTAAACAAAATAATAACTATCTAACACTGGATGAGTTTGGTATTTTCAAGGATCCAGAAGGCTATGCAAGAGCAATGAATGGACACGATTGCAAGTATCCAGAGAGGACATTCCAGATATCCTTCTGATGGCTAATGGCTAATGGAGCAGAAAATCTCTTCATGCAACGACACAACCCTCTAGAGCACCAGCATAGAGTTATAAACGAGTTCTATGACCCAACTGGTGGACTAGATGATCGTTTCAAGCCAAAGTGTCGACAACATACTCAACTGTTGATCGACATCAGAGTCCCAACATTGATCGACCGACGTCCAGAGTTCGGAAAAAGAGCCTACGACGGTGATGGAACAAGGAAATTCCACTGGGAAGGGAATGATGAGTGTGGGGTCTACAGAGATGATCATGAACATGCACGAAATGTAAAAGGACACATCATCCATGTATCTAAGGATGATATAAGAAATCTTCTGGTAAGAGCCTCAATGGATGAACACAGCTACATATGTCTTCCAGAGCATGCACGGTCATTCACCCAGACCATGCTAGTACCAGAAATCTTCACCAACAATGAGATAAATGAGATGCTTTATGGAATCTGTGGAGCCCAGGAAAAGAATGATGATGATTTCCAAATGAATCTTGATGGTTTCTAATACCCATTGAATGATAGTATTAGTTGGTTGACTACATGCATGGAGAGATGAGGCAAGACATAGTCAGAATGCAGACACAGCGTGCGGCCGAAGCAATTACACCAGCATTGATCGACAGAAACATCTCGATATCGATCGACGATGAACTGTCACAATCAAATCCGATGAAGTCTCGACCAGATACTTACACTAGAGCAGAGATTGATCAGATAGTAGAAGAGATCTACAAAACTATGGGAGCCCCAGAAGAGAGGCTTGATAGGAGATGTGATGACATCTATTTCCCATGGGACATCACCATCAGTTCTTTGACTTCTCAGACATAAGCAATGCAGAGGGAGATAGTGGAGCTTCAGAGATACATCGCGTGTCGTCCAGAGGCATCGACAGACGCATCAACATATCGACCGACAGTCACAGAAGAACATCGATCGACAAAACCACACCAACAAACCGAGGAGAGCTAGTAACAAAGGTGAAATTAGATATGTCTGATACAAACAAACATGGAGAGGAGATCTCAGCTGACACATACGCCAGACTTGTGATACATCAGTTCAAACTTGAATGACTTGGAGACAGACTGCAGAAGATAGAAAATACAACTGCAAGAATGAAAGTCAAATGGTGCAGAGGAGATGAGGCAGTGAAAGACTTCACTGGTACATGGTTCAACAAGAGCAGAGAAGAGATGGAGACTTGCTTCCCAGCAAGTACCTGTTTTCCACATTACTAGCCAAATCAACTCCAATGTCAAGCTAAATGACTATAATAAAGCGCTGAGTGGGAGGCAACCCACTATTAGGTAATTTTAATTGGTTTTCATTAGTTTAGTACTTATGCCCGTTTTTGAATTTTGCAGGTCATAAAAAAAAAACAGATCCAAGTAGACGATTGCCAAGAATATCAAACGATGAGATCCAGCCGATATCAATCGACAGAACATCACCTGCCGAGACCGATGACAACAACAACACATCGATCGATATTTATTCCGGTCTGGTATATCGTTCTTACTTGTTAAATGGAGTCCTTTTGCTTTAGTTATCACCACAACATGATAGGCCATGGATTTTACCCACTTTTAGTCGTGGTTTATAAGTGTTTTAACAACTAATTACTATGTTGTAGAGTCTATTTAGTATATTTATAGGATCAGGAGTGCTTTGGAAGAAAGTGATGATTTTGGAGCATTTTGGAGACAATTGGAGAGAGCATCCGAGCTTACCATCGAGCAAGATCAACGGTCCACATTTTGAGATAATAATCGATCAACACACACCTTTTGACATTGATCGAAAGCGAAGCGCGCAGAAGCCCATTTGGTTTCAGCAGACTTAGAGCCCAAGACTTCACCAAATTACAAGATTGCCCCTGGCGAGTTTTTAACCTAATATTTATAGCTTCCAAAGTGTTTTAGGCAAAGTGTGCTTTCTTGTTTTCTTATTTTCACAACAAAGGTTTTCTAGGATTTTAGTAGAGTTGGAGAGAAGATCCAAAGAGATTTGTGATTGAAACTCCCTTACTATCTATTATCTATTTATGCAGTTTTTATACCTTGTGGTTATGAATTGCTTAGCTATGTCTAAGTGGTTCTATAGCTAGGTTTAGGGTTTAAATAGGTTATGAGGGATTAGCCCGAACTGTAGATTGCTAAGTTGTGATATTCATCATTAGGATTGTCATTAATGCATGTTTATAGTGTAGCTAGCTAGGAGTTGTAGGCACAAATTAACACTTGAATCTCACCCTGAATCCGTCCTAATTGAGCTAGGATTGTTAGGGTAAGGTGAAAGCTAATCTAGTAAGCCTAGTGAGCACTATTAAACCCGCGCGTAAAGCTTGACTAAGAGCGCGTCGATCAATATTCCTAGATAATAATTGATTGACAGAGCAATAGGTGTATCGATCGATATTCCTTTAGAATCATCGATCGACACTTAGATCTGGTCAATAGACAAACCTAGAAAGCGAACGCCGATCGGTTTGTTCATAAGAGCTCTATAATATCATGCATACAACTGTTAGGCATCTGTAGGAATTTAATCCTGATTACCTGAATATAAACCCTAAATCTAGCTATTTCATTTAAGTACCAAAAACCCATTCAAACCAATCGAGCAACTGCCTTGCTCACAACCTGCTATTTACATTTAAACATAATCAACCTAGCTTAATCACTCTGATTAGATGCGATCGTGACATTGCTGATTACCCTATTTCTATTGGTGCCGATCCTGTATTGTTTTGTAACCGTATGAAAGACGCTCTTGTCAACAAGGGTTATAAAGGGGAGTTGTCAATCTATGTTTACGTTGATACTGGTGAATTGCTACCTAAATGTCTGGAGACCTTTGTCGAATTCGATTTCTTGCCCAAAGGTTAATGAATTGTTTTAGACACTCTTTTATTTCTCTTATTTATAGATAATCTAATATCTCATCCGTTGATAAACTTTTTCCAGGTGATGACTATGCCAGAATTTCTTCGATGTTAGTGGACATTTCTTTTTGGGCACTGTCATATCCTCACTCAAATATTATTGTCCTCTCCAAAAAAATCGTAAGAGACACGATTTTGTCTTTCGAAAGCTTGTATAATACACATGGTCTTCTCTTATCCAAAACTGAACCGCATTGGCTGGTTCCTAGTGAAAGTTCAGCCTTGTTTCTGGCAAGCCTTTTTAAAGACCAACCGGAGGCCAGCTGACAAGCTCTCAAACGTGTTCTGCCAATTAGTTGAAGCCGAGGCCAGTTGCTCCTCTTTGACCTGGAACCCGTGTATAGAATTCCCAAAACTGCTTTGTCTTGCTTTGTTAAACTGCTTTGTTAAACTGCTTTGTCTTGCTTTGTTGAACTGCTTCCCGTTTCTTTAATATGCTTCCGCTTTCGTTAAATTGCAAATGACAAATTACAATGGTTAAAAGCTATTGGAACATTCTAGTCGCCATCCCTCTGTGGCCCTATACCATTCCTCTCGATTTGCAAGTTTTATTGTCATCCGACAGGGAGTCTTATTCAATAGAGATTGAGAGATTGTTAACCAACCTTATAAATTACTACATTATATCACTCATGTGAATTTATTAAATAAAAACACTATAAAACTTATATTCAAGATAATATTTGTGTAACATGTACATAAATATATGTATATATGCTTTCGGGTATCTATTCCTAAAAATATTATGATTTGTTTTGTTTTTTACTTGATATTGTGTATTAATTTTTTTTTTCGGATATCCAATTTTTTTTGTTCGAATCAAAAATAACAATTGGTTCAATATTTCCGAATATTTTGTCCAGTTCTACTTTCATTCATGATTATGTCACTTAAAATATCTCAAAATGCAAATAATTACAATTTTAATATAATTTAATAAGTAATTATGTTTAGCTATTAAAAGAGATTCAACAAATAAAACTAACACATGTAACAAAAACATCTTAATTGTTTTGTTGAAGTTCTCGTCAAAAATCTTTCTTTCTTTCTCTTTTTACTTTTCATAATTGTTTTTAACTAAATAATGATTAGATACTATTAAATACTAGTTTACCTACCCTCTTAGTCTTGGGTGGTTTATGTCTATAATTGTTGTTGTACTTAAAAAAATGTGAAGTAATTATAGAGAAAGTTGGCAAAACGAATACATGTTTGATTTTGACAAATTCACTAGTGTGATATTATTATTTTTGACATAACTATAACAAGTCAAAATAACCTAAATATTTCATTAAATATGTAAATATATATTTATATTTTTTTTTGGCTTATGTAAATATATATTTATATTTTTTTTTTGGCTAATTAATCTAAATGTAAGAATTTAATTTGAGGGTGCACTTAAGGATTTAAAAAAAATAATAATAATATTTACAATAAACTTTTAAAATTTGTTTCAGACTTCAAAATAAAATTTTGAAAAAGGTTTGAGAAAAAAATTCGAATTAAAAATATGTTATTTGAAAATAATATTTTTTTTTATTATTTATTTGAATAATTATTTATATTGCTATATTTATACAGTTAGAGTATAAAGATCATTTATTTCCTCAATGATTTTTTTTGATCATTTTCCTGTTTGTATGTTTTTTTTTTGTATAAAAACTCATTTTCATATTTTTAGAGAATTATGCATGGATTTTTATAGGAAAATATAAAATATTTCAATTACGCTAAAGAACGAATCAAACAAAGATCTATAAAGATATATATGAACTTTCGAGTTCGCAACATCTATCTTGCCATAAGCCTTTTCTTCGTCCAGAGTAGTCAGTGCCAAAATGTGGCAACCTCAAGGCCTCGTACAATGAGCAAGATGAACAAGGCTCTCCCGGTTTGCAGACAAAGGACCATCACTTTCATGAACAAATTTCATCCAGTTGCCATAAGCTCCAAGGATGGATCGATCTGGCTTTGACGTAACAGCCTTCGTAGATCGACGTCGTTTTCGCTTTGGATCAATCGAGCCTGCCTGAAAAACCGAGTGTGAACTCAGAGAAACGGGAGAATCCTTAACGACTGAGGCCGTCTTTTGCTTTTATTTCGAATCGAGAATCGGAATCAAGGATGAACTCCCCGTAGCACCCTTCTCCCAGTTCGACTTAACAGAACAAAACGTTAATCTTCTCGACATCTCGTTGCGATACGGAATCCCATCCATAATCTGGCGACCAGGTGATAAGCCATAGATTTTATCCACTTTTACCATGGTTTATAAGTGTTTTAATAACCAATAACTATGTTTTAGAGTTTATTTAGTATATTTATAGGATTAGAAGTGATTTGGAAAAAAAAAGATGATTTTGGAGTATTTTGGAGATAATTAGAGAGAGAATCCGAGCTGACCATCGAGCAAGACCAGTGGTCGACATTTAGAGATAAATAATCGATCGATGCACACCTTGTGACATCGATCGACAGTGAAGCGCACATAAACCCGTTTGGTTCCAGCCGACTTAGAGCCCAAAATTTTACCAAATTACAAAATTGCCCCTGGCGAGTTTTAACCTAATATTTATAGCATGCCAAAGTGTTTTAGGCAAAGTGTGCTTCTTGTTTTTATTTTCACAGCAAAGGTTTTCTAGGATTTTAGTAGAGTTGGAGAGAAGATCCAAAGAGTTTTGTGATTGGAACTACATTATTATCTATTATCTATCTATGTAGTTTTTATACCTTGTTGTTAGGAATTGCTTAGCTATGTCTGAGTACTCCTGTTGTTAGGTTTAGGGTTTAAATAGGTTATCATGGATTAGCCCCAACTATAGATTGTTAAATTGTGATACTCATCATTAGGATTGTCATTAATGCATGTTTGTAGTTTAGCTAGCTAGAACCTTGACCTAGGAGTTGTAGGCGCAAGTTAACACTTGAATCTCACCCTGAATCCGTCCTAATTGAGCTAGGATTGTTAGAGTAAGGCAAATGCTAATCTAGTAAGCCTAGTGAGCATTATTCAACCCGCGCGTAAACCTTGACTAAGAGAGCATTGATCGATATTCCTATAGAATAATCGATCGACAGAGCAAAAAGTGTATCGATCGATATTCCTCTAGAACGGCACTTAGATCTGGTCAATAGACAAACCTAGAAAGCGAACGCCGATCGTTTTGTTCATAAGCGTTTGAGCTCTATAATATCATGCATACAACTGTTAGGCATCTGTAGGATTATAATCATGATTACTTGAATAGAAACCCTAAGTCTAGCTATTTCATTTAAGTACCAAAAACCCAATCAAACCAATCGAGCAACTGCATTCCTCACAACCTGCTATTTACGTTTAAACATAATCAACCTAGCTTAATCACTCTTATTAGATTTATTAGGTTCCCTAGATCTTTGTGGATTCGATCCCTAATTACTATAATTAAACCTCATATTTGAGAGAGTAATTCACTCTTTAGGGTAATTTGAGTGAGATCAAATTTAAACATAATCAACCTAGAACACTGACTTTGAGAGAATTACTCGTTGATTAGGATTTTACCCACTTTTAGCCATGGTTTATAAGTGTTTAAATAACTAATTACGATGTTTTAGAATCTATTTAGTATATTTATAGGATAATGAGTGATTTGGAAGAAAGTGATGATTTTGAGCATTTTGGACAAAATTGGAGAGAGCATCCGAGCTGACCGTCGAGCAAGATCAATGGTCGACATTTAGAGATAATAATCGATCGATGCACACCTTGTGACATCGATCGAGGGCTAAGCGCGCAGAAGCCCGTTTGGTTCCTGCCAACTTAGAGACCAAGACCTCACCAAATTACAAGATTGCCCCAGACGAGTTCTTAACCTAATATTTATAGCTTGCCAAAGTGTTTTAGGCAAAGTCTGCTTTTTGTTTTCTTATTTTCACAGCAAAGGTTTTCTAGGATTTTAGTAGAGTTGGAGAGAAGATCCAAAGAGATTTGCGATTGGAACTCCATTATTATCTATTATCTATCTATGCAGTTTTTATACCTTGTTGTTATGAATTGCTTAGCTATGAGGGTTTAAATAAGTTATGAGGGATTAGCCCCAACTATAGATTGCTAAGTTATGATATTCATCATTAGGATTGTCATTAATGCATGTTTCTAGTTTAGCTGGCTATAACCTTGACCTAGGAGTTGTAGGCACATGTTAACACTCTGAATCCGTACTAATTAGGCTAGGATTATTAGAGTAAGGCGAAAGCTGATCTAGTAAGCCTAGTGAGCATTATTCAACCCCCGGGTAAAGCTTGACTAAGAGAGCATCGATCGATATTCCTATAGAATAATCGATCGACGGAGCAAAAGGTGTATCGATCGATATTCCTCTAGAATCATCGATCGACACTTAGATCTGGTCAATAGACAAACCTAGAAAGCGAACGCCGATCGGTTTGTCAATAAGCGTTTGAGCTCTATAATATCATGCATACAACTGTTAGGTATCTGTAGGATTATAATCCTAATTACCTGAATAGAAACCCGAAGTCTAGCTATTTCATTCAAGTACCAAAAACCCAATCAAGCCAATCGAGCAACTGCCTTCCTCACAACCTGCTATTTACATTTAAACATAATCAAACTAGCTTAATCACTCTTATTAGATTTATTAGGTTCCCTAGATCCTTGTGGATTCGATCTCTAAGTACTACAATTAAACCTCTTATTTGAGAGAGTAATTCACTCCTTAGGGTAATTTGGTTCCTGCCAACTTAGAGCCCAAGACTTCACCAAATTACAAGATTGCCCCAGACGAGTTTTAAACTAATATTTATAGCTTGCCAAAGTGTGCTTTCTTGTTTTCTTATTATCACATCAAAGGTTTTCTAGAATTTTAGTAGAGTTGGAGAGAAGATCCAAACAGATTTGTGATTGGAACTCCATTATTATCTATTATCTATCTATGTAGTTTTTATACCTTGTTGTTATGAATTGCTTAGCTATGTCTGAGTAGTTCTATTGTTAGGTTTAGGGTTTAAATAGGTTATGAGAGGTTAGCCCCAACTATCGATTACTAATTTGTGATATTCATTATTAGGATTGTCATTAATGCATGTTTCTAGTTCAGCTAGCTAAAACCTTGACCTAGTAGTTGTAGGCACAAGTTAACATTTGAATCTCACCCTGAATCCGTCCAAATTGAGCAAGGATTGTAAGAGTAAGGTGAAAGCTGATCTAGTAAGCATAGTGAGCATTATTCAACCAGCGCGTAAAGCTTGACTAAGCGTCGATAGATATTCCTTTAGAATAATCGATCGACGGAGCAAAAGGTGTATCGATCGGTGATATACCATAGATTTGACCCATTTTCATCCATGGTATATACGTATTTTACTATCTATATACTATATATTCTATCCTATTAGGTATGTTTTCAGGTTAAGAAGTATCTTGGAGTAAAGTGATGATTATGGAGCATTTAGGAGCTTAAATGAGATTTCATCCGAGCTGACCATTAGAGGTCGATATGAAGGAGAGACAATAGATCGATGCACATCCAGTGTCGTCGATCGATACAGAAGAGACGCCTCGACGATTGAAGATTATGATCGATCGATGTACATCATGTACCATCGATCGATGCCGAGACGCGGATGCGCGACCTAGTTGCAGCCGACTTTAAACCCAAGACTTCACCAAATTACAAGAATACCCCTGACGAGTTTTTAACCTAAAAGATTACATACTTTCCTAAGTGTTTAGAGGCAAGAGAGCTTTCAGCCACCTTTTGTGTTTTCTTATTTTCAGAAGAGAGTTTTAGGAGAGAAGATCATAGCACTACAAGAAAACAGCGTAATTCTGACGGACATTCTGACGGAAAATGAGATCCTCGGAATATTCCGACGAATTTCCGAGGAAATTCTGAGAAAACCCAAAATTTGGGTTTCCTCGGAATTTCCTCGGAATATACCGATGAAATACCGAGGAAATCATATTCCTCAGAAAACATCGACGAATATCCAAGGATATATTATAGCCGTTAGAGAGCCGTTGGGGGATTTTATAAATTCCGAGGAAATTCCGAGGAAAGAGCCGTTGCCGTCGGTATTCCGTCGGAATTTCCTCGGTACTGTCGGCATCATTTCATCTATAAATACCCGCACCCCCCAACCTTTTCATTCACTCCATTTCTTCATCCTCTCACATACTATATTTACACACTAATTTGATTGAAAAAAGCATGTCTTCTTCAAATTATTATCGTTCTTGGATCGATCGACCTCATTTGGATCCGAACACGAGATTGCTTACGGAAGAATACAAACGAGGTATAACCGAATTCATGGGGTTAGTTCAACGACAACCGGAAGCAGAAACAGGTATGTTAAGATGTCCTTGCTCTAATTGTAAAAATAGAAAGATTATTAAAGAGTGGAATGTTTGGACTCATCTATATTTGAATGGGTTTACACGAAGTTACAAAATTTGGTATCATCATGGAGAAACTGATTATGAATATGGTAGTACTAGCGAACCTCAGCCTGCGGTTAGGTTAGAAGAATCATATAGAATGGATGTAGATTATGGTGTAGGTACTGAGCAGATGGTAAATAATCGTTTTAGAGGGGAAGATTTACCCAATGCAGAAGCTATGAGATTTTATGATATGTTGGATGCTGGAAAGCAACCCTTGTACGAAGGTTGCAGAGATGGTCATTCAGCTTTATCATCTGCAACAAGACTGATGGACATTAAAACATATTATAATTTGGCTGAAGACTGTGTGGATGCGATTGCTGATTTTGTAAAAGGTATTCTATCTGAGGATAATGTAGCCCCTGGTTCATACTACGAGGTTCAAAAACTGGTAGCTGGTCTTGGTTTATCGTATCAGGTAATAGATGTATGCAGCGATACTGCATGATTTATTGGAGGGCGGATGAACAGCGGGTTACATGCAAATTTTGTGGAAATGCTCGTTATAAAGATACGAGTGGAAGAGTTCCTGTGCCATTTAAAAGGATGTGGTATTTGCCTTTGACAGAAAGGTTGCAGAGGTTGTATCAGTCTGAACGCACAGCGCAACCAATGAGATGGCATGCAGAGCATTCAACAAATGATGAGATTAGACATCCTTCAGATGCAAAAGCGTGGAAGCATTTCCAATCAACATATCCCGACTTTGCGTATGAGAGAAGAAATGTCTACCTTGGATTATGTACTGATGGTTTCAGCCCGTTTGGCAAGAGTGAAAGACAATATTCTCTATGGCCAGTCATTCTTACACCATACAACTTACCGCCAAACTTGTGCTTGCGACGAGAGTTTTTGTTTCTCTCAATTCTCGTTCCCGGACCAGAGCATCCTAAGAGATCACTTGATGTGTTTCTTAAGCCACTAATATATGAGTTGCAATAACTATGGGCTCAAGGTGCTGAAACATACAATGTTTCATGTAAAGAAAACTTTCAAATGCGGGCAGTACTTATGTGGACAATAAGTGATTTTCTAGCATATGGTATGTTATCTGGATGGACAACGCATGGATGGCTATCATGTCCATATTGTCAAGATAACATTGATGCTTTCCAACTAAAACACGGAAGGAAAACGTGTTGGTTTGACTGTCACAGGAGATTCCTACCACATGATCATCCATATCGTAGGAGTAGGAATTTGTTTACGAAGAACAAGAGGGTGTTTGACAGTCCACCTCCGGAAATTTGTGGGGCAGATTTGTCGACACAACTAAGAGATTTAGGTGCAGAAAGGACGCCAGACTAAGGTGGACATGTGCATTATCCGGTAGATGCTGTTGGAGAACTACATAACTGGCACAAAAAGAGTATTTTCTGGGATCTGCCATACTGGAAGGATCATCTACTGAGGCATAATTTAGATGTCATGCATATTGAGAAGAACTTTTTTGACAATCTCATGAACACGATCCTTAACGTTCAAGGTAAAACAAAGGATAATTTGAAGTCAAGACTGGATTTAGTCGATATATGTGCTCGTTCAGAACTTCATGTTGATGAGAATGGTAGGGCTCCTTTTCCCATGTACCGACTTGATGCAGAGGTAAAAGATGCGTTCTTTGATTGGATTTCAAACGATGTGGAATTTCCAGACGGTTACGCATCTAATTTGCGTAACATTGTCGACAGAAAGGAAGGAAATTTTATCGGCCATGTAATGATGCAGCGCCTCATTCCGTTTGCCTTCAAGGAACTATTACCACGGAATGTTCATGAAGCAATTGCAGGGATTAGTGCTTTCTTCCGCGATTTATGCACGAGATCAGTGACTCTTGAAGGTATTGAAAATTTGAAGACTAACATAGCCGTGATTCAGTGCAACCTTGAGAAGATATTTCCTCCATCATTTTTTGATGTTATGGAGCATCTTGTTATTCACCTGGCAAGAGAATTGGAACTTGGTGGTCCTGTGCAGTATAGATGGATGTATTTGTATGAGCGGTATATGTACCATTTGAAGAAGATGGTGAAAAATTATAGTAGGGTGGAAGGTTCTATAATCGCACAGATGATAAATTTAGAAACTTCAAACTTTGCCGAGTTCTACTTTCCAGCAGAAGTGCAGACCAAAAACAGAAGACCTGCTCGGCATGATGATAGAGGCGAACGGGCAACATATCATGTTACGGTTCCAGACATCTTCACAGATGTTGGATGACTTAGCGGAAAACAAAAGGACCGTCGACTTACTGAGCAGGAGCGCAGTCATTTGCAAACATATTTGGTCACCAACTGCGAAGATGTTCTTTAATATGAAAGGTAAATAAATTAGCTTACAAATTTTTATTTTAACAAGTTGAAATTTAAATCTTAATTAATTATATTATTGTCAACATATGTACAGAATTTTCATGGCAGAAAAGCGGTTCGAATATAGATACGCCACAGAGGAGGAACTTGAAGAACTGAAGCATAGAGAATTTTCTGGATGGATGCTTACTTATGTGAGTGCTTTAAACAAATTAAAATATTATCTATCACATATTTATATTAATTCACATATATTGATATAACATATATATGTGCTATTAATAGGTGTCTGCTGGTATGACCAGAGGTGAAACATTTGACGATTGGATACGCGAGATGGTGCGTGGACCAGAGTATGTTGTGAAGTCATATCCGAGATTTTGTACTCGAGGATATGCATTCACAACTCAAAAGAGGAGACGTTCGAGTACGACTTATGATGCTGGCGTTTGTTCTGCATCTGGAGATGATGTATACTACGGAAACATACGGGAGATTATGGAAATCAAGTATCCGGGCATGGTTGGATTGCGTTGTACTGTTTTTTATTGTGATTGGTACGACAAAACTCCAGATCGAGGTGTGAGAACAGATGCATTTGGTGTTACATCAGTACATTCGAGGCGAAAGTTGCAATATTATGATCCTTTCATTCTTGCTTCTCAGGCCGATCAGGTAATTAAATATAAATATATCAATTATTCATAATGATTCATCATCATGTGTATTAATAACACTTATTTACAAATTAAATAATTTTTTAAATGTTACAGGTCTGTTATATCAAGTACCCCCGGGTTAGGAACAGAGATGATCCATGGGTCACTGTTACTTCACTCAACCTGAGAGGCCGAGTTCAGGGAAGTTCTGAGCTGGAAGACCCACTACAACCAAGCACATCCGGTAACTTAAATGCAGCAGAAGATTTAGTTGCAGTTGGCCTTGTAGTCGATTTAACCGACTTTGGAGATGAAGCCGTCGTTCAGCCACTGTCGGGATTCTTCATTTCCCGCTCCGGTTTTTGCTCCCGCTGCTGCACCCTCTCCCGTTGCTGCACCCCCTCCCACTGCTGCACCCCCTCCCGCTCCTCCAGTCGTTCCGGGAGTGATGACTGTTGCCCAGTTGGTTCAACAGCCCGGTCGTGAGCATCTTCCCTATCTCACTCCGTGTCCAAAGGGACGACTTCAAACATGGTAATTTAAAGTCTTTTTTTTTTCCTTTCATTAAAATTTGATTCATTATTAATAATTTGTTTCTTATATTAGGTTCAACCGATCCGGGAACGGGATCAGCGCATGGATCAACAATATGATGTACTCGAACCTCAGCAAGGATATCCGACTTTCACTCACTTCCCTGCCGAGGACCAGGAGATGTGGTTTCGTCAGTTTGCGGTAAGTATTCTAATTTTTTTACATATATTTTTTATCTTTAATATAAAATTTCTACAAATTATGTTTTTTTTTAGCAAGAGTTCACCTGGAATCCCGATCACACGAACTTTATCCGTGACGCCTTCGTCCATAAAGTTATGGACAACTATGGGAAGCAGATCTACGAGTGGAAGCAGAAGTGGCTCATCAACCAGGTTTTTTTTAATTTATTAAACAATTTTTTGAATTTATTAAACTAGTTTTGGATTTATTAAACTATTTTATATTTTTTTATTAAAAGGTCCCGAAGTCGATTAACAGCACGGTCTGGGAGGAGTTGTGTGTGCATTGGGATAAGGACGAGACGAAAGCTACCTCTGTGACCAACTCCGCCAACCGAAAGAGCGATCGTGGCGGGAAGGGCATGTACAAGCACAATTTGGGTGCCCAGATTATTGCCACTCTGGGATCGCTTGGTAAGTTCAATCTCTCTTTTTTTTTAATTATTTAAGTATTTTATTTTAATTTTTATGCATTTCTTCTAATTTCTAATGTTTGTTTAACTTTTGTTTTTTTCAAGGCAGATGAAAATGTTGGCGAGCCGGTTGATGATTTCGTCCTAATGAAGACGGCGCATACCAACAAGCACACCGGGGAGATTGATGATGGTGTTGTGAGGGATGTGCTCAGCCTGATCGAAACTCAGAAGGAAGACGAAGAGACCCGCCTATCTCAGCTTCAAACCGACCTGGACGCCACTTCGACGGCTTCGACCAACTTGTCCCGGATTCGAATCAACGAAATCGTTGAATCGGTATGTTCTTTATAAAAAGGTTCAATTCATTTATTTCTTTATTTTCATTTATCATCTTTTCTATTATTTAAAATTGTTTATTTTCTATTTCAGTCGGTTCCAAAGAAGAAGGGACGTTTGGTCGGTTTGGGTCGTCGAGCCCGGTCAGTTCCTCCTTCTGCACCACAGCCCTATGTTGATCCAGAAGTGCTTATGGACCCGTTGAAGGACAAAGATGACCGCATAGCTGCGTTGGAGCAAAAGATGGCGGATCAAGAGGCGGGATGGGAGGCAACGAGGAAGCAGAACGAGCAAATGATGGAGATGATGAAGAGGATGTACCCGAACGAGCCGTTCCCATAGTTTCTTTCTTTTTTTTTCAAAAACTCTGAATGTTTTATTTTGGTATGTAAAACTTTGAATATTATCATGTTTTCTATTTCAATTTTAATTTTATTTTTTCGAATTTCAATTAAAAAAATAAATTTTTAATTTTTAAAACAAAATTATTTTTGGGAACATTCCGAGGAAGTGTATCCCTCGCGATATTCCGACGCAACTTCCTCGGAATTTTCCGAGGGACATATCTCCTCAGAATATCCCGACGGATACACTTCCTCGGAATATTCCGACGGCAAAGGTTTCTCGGAATATTCCCGTCGGAATATTCCGATACCTCTTTTCTCTCAGAATGTTTCCGAGGACCGTTCCATCGGAAATATCCGAGGAGATACCGAGGAACAGTCCTAGGAAATGTGTCTTCGGAATGTCCTCGGAATCTTTAATTCTCGGTATTCCCTTGGAATTTTCAAAGGAAATTCCGAGGAAATTTTACTTTCCGACGAGAAATTTCCGACGACCATTCTCGTCGGTATGTCCTCGGAATAACGGTATTCCGAGGACATACCGACGAGAATGGTCGTCGGAATCCCGGTATTTTCTTGTAGTGTTGAGAGATTTGTGATTGGAACTCCATTTGATTCATCTATTCTATTCTATGCAGTTTTCATTTACATTTTGTGTCATGAAATGCTTAGCTATGTCTGAGTAGTTCACTTGTTAGATTCAGGGTTCAAATAGGTTAGAGGGATTAGCCCCAACTATTGATTGCTATGTTGTGGTATTTATTGATAGATTGATCTTAATGCTTGTTCTAGATTAGCTACCTAGAATATTGAATCTAGGAATCTGCATGAGTCAAGCAACCTTGACCATCCAGTCCTGAATCTAATCTGTCAGACTAGACGATAGGAAAAAGTCTACCGCTGAACCAGGAAGCTAGTGGTCATTATCAACTTGCGCCTAGGGCTAAACTAGAAGCATCGATCGATACTGTCTTCTGACAATCGATCGATCTTGCGAAAGGTGTATCGATCGATGTCCCTATAGGACCATCGATCGACACTTTCTTGTGGTCAAAAAACGACAGTTGAGATCCAAGATCTAGTTAGTAAACTAGTGAAACATTGCCATTGCTGATCACTGTGTTAAGGGGTTAAATAACTAATTACGATGTTTTAGAATCTATTTAGTATATTTATAGGATAATGAGTGATTTGGAAGAAAGTGATGATTTTGAGCATTTTGGACATAATTGGAGAGAGCAACCGAGCTGACCGTCGAGCAAGATCAATGGTCGACATTTAGAGATAATAATCAATCGATGCACACCTTGTGACATCGATCGAGGGCTAAGCGCGCAGAAGCCCGTTTGGTTCCTGCCAACTTAGAGACCAAGACTTCACCAAATTACAAGATTGCCCCAGACGAGTTCTTAACCTAATATTTATAGCTTGCCAAAGTGTTTTAGGCAAAGTCTGCTTTTTGTTTTCTTATTTTCACAGCAAAGGTTTTCTAGGATTTTAGTAGAGTTGGAGAGAAGATCCAAAGAGATTTGCGATTGGAACTCCATTATTATCTATTATCTATCTATGCAGTTTTTATACCTTGTTGTTATGAATTGCTTAGCTATGAGGGTTTAAATAAGTTATGAGGGATTAGCCCCAACTATAGATTGCTAAGTTATGATATTCATCATTAGGATTGTCATTAATGCATGTTTCTAGTTTAGCTGGCTATAACCTTGACCTAGGAGTTGTAGGCACATGTTAACACTCTGAATCCGTACTAATTAGGCTAGGATTATTAGAGTAAGGCGAAAGCTGATCTAGTAAGCCTAGTGAGCATTATTCAACCCCCGGGTAAAGCTTGACTAAGAGAGCATCGATCGATATTCCTATAGAATAATCGATCGACGGAGCAAAAGGTGTATCGATCGATATTCCTCTAGAATCATCGATCGACACTTAGATCAGGTCAATAGACAAACCTAGAAAGCGAACGCCGATCGGTTTGTCAATAAGCGTTTGAGCTCTATAATATCATGCATACAACTGTTAGGTATCTGTAGGATTATAATCCTAATTACCTGAATAGAAAACCGAAGTCTAGCTATTTCATTCAAGTACCAAAAACCCAATCAAGCCAATCGAGCAACTGCCTTCCTCACAACCTGCTATTTACATTTAAACATAATCAAACTAGCTTAATCACTCTTATTAGATTTATTAGGTTCCTTAGATCCTTGTGGATTCGATCTCTAAGTACTACAATTAAACCTCTTATTTGAGAGAGTAATTCACTCCTTAGGGTAATTTGGTTCCTGCCAACTTAGAGCCCAAGACTTCACCAAATTACAAGATTGCCCCAGACGAGTTTTAAACTAATATTTATAGCTTGCCAAAGTGTGCTTTCTTGTTTTCTTATTATCACATCAAAGGTTTTCTAGAATTTTAGTAGAGTTGGAGAGAAGATCCAAACAGATTTGTGATTGGAACTCCATTATTATCTATTATCTATCTATGTAGTTTTTATACCTTGTTGTTATGAATTGCTTAGCTATGTCTGAGTAGTTCTATTGTTAGGTTTAGGGTTTAAATAGGTTATGAGAGGTTAGCCCCAACTATAGATTACTAATTTGTGATATTCATTATTAGGATTGTCATTAATGCATGTTTCTAGTTCAGCTAGCTAAAACCTTGACCTAGTAGTTGTAGGCACAAGTTAACATTTGAATCTCACCCTGAATCCGTCCAAATTGAGCAAGGATTGTAAGAGTAAGGTGAAAGCTGATCTAGTAAGCATAGTGAGCATTATTCAACCAGCGCGTAAAGCTTGACTAAGCGTCGATAGATATTCCTTTAGAATAATCGATCGACGGAGCAAAAGGTGTATCGATCGACGGAGCAAAAGGTGTATCGATCGGTGATATACCATAGATTTGACCCATTTTCATCCATGGTATATACGTATTTTACTATCTATATACTATATATTCTATCCTATTAGGTATGTTTTCAGGTTAAGAAGTATCTTGGAGTAAAGTGATGATTATGGAGCATTTAGGAGCTTAAATGAGATTTCATCCGAGCTGACCATTAGAGGTCGATATGAAGGAGAGACAATAGATCGATGCACATCCAGTGTCGTCGATCGATACAGAAGAGACGCCTCGACGATTGAAGATTATGATCGATCGATGTACATCATGTACCATCGATCGATGCCGAGACGCGGATGCGCGACCTAGTTGCAGCCGACTTTAAACCCAAGACTTCACCAAATTACAAGAATACCCCTGACGAGTTTTTAACCTAATAGATTACATACTTTCCTAAGTGTTTAGAGGCAAGAGAGCTTTCAGCCACCTTTTGTGTTTTCTTATTTTCAGAAGAGAGTTTTAGGAGAGAAGATCATAGCACTACAAGAAAACAGCGTAATTCTGACGGACATTCTGACGGAAAATGAGATCCTCGGAATATTCCGACGAATTTCCGAGGAAATTCTGAGAAAACCCAAAATTTGGGTTTCCTCGGAATTTCCTCGGAATATACCGATGAAATACCGAGGAAATCATATTCCTCAGAAAACATCGACGAATATCCAAGGATATATTATAGCCGTTAGAGAGCCGTTGGGGGATTTTATAAATTCCGAGGAAATTCCGAGGAAAGAGCCGTTGCCGTCGGTATTCCGTCGGAATTTCCTCAGTACTGTCGGCATCATTTCATCTATAAATACCCGCACCCCCCAACCTTTTCATTCACTCCATTTCTTCATCCTCTCACATACTATATTTACACACGAATTTGATTGAAAAAAGCATGTCTTCTTCAAATTATTATCGTTCTTGGATCGATCGACCTCATTTGGATCCGAACACGAGATTGCTTACGGAATAATACAAACGAGGTATAACCGAATTCATGGGGTTAGTTCAACGACAACCGGAAGCAGAAACAGGTATGTTAAGATGTCCTTGCTCTAATTGTAAAAATAGAAAGATTATTAAAGAGTGGAATGTTTGGACTCATCTATATTTGAATGGGTTTACACGAAGTTACAAAATTTGGTATCATCATGGAGAAACTGATTATGAATATGGTAGTACTAGGGAACCTCAGCCTGCGGTTAGGTTAGAAGAATCATATAGAATGGATGTAGATTATGGTGTAGGTACTGAGCAGATGGTAAATAATCGTTTTAGAGGGGAAGATTTACCCAATGCAGAAGCTATGAGATTTTATGATATGTTGGATGCTGGAAAGCAACCCTTGTACGAAGGTTGCAGAGATGGTCATTCAGCTTTATCATCTGCAACAAGACTGATGGACATTAAAACATATTATAATTTGGCTGAAGACTGTGTGGATGCGATTGCTGATTTTGTAAAAGGTATTCTATCTGAGGATAATGTAGCCCCTGGTTCATACTACGAGGTTCAAAAACTGGTAGCTGGTCTTGGTTTATCGTATCAGGTAATAGATGTATGCAGCGATACTGCATGATTTATTGGAGGGCGGATGAACAGCGGGTTACATGCAAATTTTGTGGAAATGCTCGTTATAAAGATACGAGTGGAAGAGTTCCTGTGCCATTTAAAAGGATGTGGTATTTGCCTTTGACAGAAAGGTTGCAGAGGTTGTATCAGTCTGAACGCACAGCGCAACCAATGAGATGGCATGCGGAGCATTCAACAAATGATGAGATTAGACATCCTTCAGATGCAAAAGCGTGGAAGCATTTCCAATCAACATATCCCGACTTTGCGTATGAGAGAAGAAATGTCTACCTTGGATTATGTACTGATGGTTTCAGCCCGTTTGGCAAGAGTGAAAGACAATATTCTCTATGGCCAGTCATTCTTACACCTTACAACTTACCGCCAAACTTGTGCTTGCGACGAGAGTTTTTGTTTCTCTCAATTCTCGTTCCCGGACCAGAGCATCCTAAGAGATCACTTGATGTGTTTCTTAAGCCACTAATATATGAGTTGCAATAACTATGGGCTCAAGGTGCTGAAACATACGATGTTTCATGTAAAGAAAACTTTCAAATGCGGGCAGTACTTATGTGGACAATAAGTGATTTTCTAGCATATGGTATGTTATCTGGATGGACAACGCATGGATGGCTATCATGTCCATATTGTCAAGATAACATTGATGCTTTCCAACTAAAACACGGAAGGAAAACGTGTTGGTTTGACTGTCACAGGAGATTCCTACCACATGATCATCCATATCGTAGGAGTAGGAATTTGTTTACGAAGAACAAGAGGGTGTTTGACAGTCCACCTCCGGAAATTTGTGGGGCAGATTTGTCGACACAACTAAGAGATTTAGGTGCAGAAAGGACGCCAGACTAAGGTGGACATGTGCATTATCCGGTAGATGCTGTTGGAGAACTACATAACTGGCACAAAAAGAGTATTTTCTGGGATCTGCCATACTGGAAGGATCATCTACTGAGGCATAATTTAGATGTCATGCATATTGAGAAGAACTTTTTTGACAATCTCATGAACACGATCCTTAACGTTCAAGGTAAAACAAAGGATAATTTGAAGTCAAGACTGGATTTAGTCGATATATGTGCTCGTTCAGAACTTCATGTTGATGAGAATGGTAGGGCTCCTTTTCCCATGTACCGACTTGATGCAGAGGTAAAAGATGCGTTCTTTGATTGGATTTCAAACGATGTGGAATTTCCAGACGGTTACGCATCTAATTTGCGTAACATTGTCGACAGAAAGGAAGGAAAGTTTATCGGCTTGAAGAGTCACGATTGCCATGTAATGATGCAGCGCCTCATTCCGTTTGCCTTCAAGGAACTATTACCACGGAATGTTCATGAAGCAATTGCAGGGATTAGTGCTTTCTTCCGCGATTTATGCACGAGATCAGTGACTCTTGAAGGTATTGAAAATTTGAAGACTAACATAGCCGTGATTCAGTGCAACCTTGAGAAGATATTTCCTCCATCATTTTTTGATGTTATGGAGCATCTTGTTATTCACCTGGCAAGAGAATTGGAACTTGGTGGTCCTGTGCAGTATAGATGGATGTATTTGTATGAGCGGTATATGTACCATTTGAAGAAGTTGGTGAAAAATTATAGTAGGGTGGAAGGTTCTATAATCGCACAGATGATAAATTTAGAAACTTCAAACTTTGCCGAGTTCTACTTTCCAGCAGAAGTGCAGACCAAAAACAGAAGACCTGCTCGGCATGATGATAGAGGCGAACGGGCAACATATCATGTTACGGTTCCAGACATCTTCACAGATGTTGGACGACTTAGCGGAAAACAAAAGGACCATCGACTTACTGAGCAGGAGCGCAGTCATTTGCAAACATATTTGGTCACCAACTGCGAAGATGTTCTTTAATATGAAAGGTAAATAAATTAGCTTACAAATTTTTATTTTAACAAGTTGAAATTTAAATCTTAATTAATTATATTATTGTCAACATATGTACAGGATTTTCATGGCAGAAAAGCGGTTCGAATATAGATACACCACAGAGGAGGAACTTGAAGAACTGAAGCATAGAGAATTTTCTGGATGGATGCTTACTTATGTGAGTGCTTTAAACAAATTAAAATATTATCTATCACATATTTATATTAATTCACATATATTGATATAACATATATATGTGCTATTAATAGGTGTCTGCTGGTATGACCAGAGGTGAAACATTTGACGATTGGATACGCGAGATGGTGCGTGGACCAGAGTATGTTGTGAAGTCATATCCGAGATTTTGTACTCGAGGATATGCATTCACAACTCAAAAGAGGAGACGTTCGAGTACGACTTATGATGCTGGCGTTTGTTCTGCATCTGGAGATGATGTATACTACGGAAACATACGGGAGATTATGGAAATCAAGTATCCGGGCATGGTTGGATTGCGTTGTACTGTTTTTTATTGTGATTGGTACGACAAAACTCCAGATCGAGGTGTGAGAACAGATGCATTTGGTGTTACATCAGTACATTCGAGGCGAAAGTTGCAATATTATGATCCTTTCATTCTTGCTTCTCAGGCCGATCAGGTAATTAAATATAAATATATCAATTATTCATAATGATTCATCATCATGTGTATTAATAACACTTATTTACAAATTAAATAATTTTTTAAATGTTACAGGTCTGTTATATCAAGTACCCCCGGGTTAGGAACAGAGATGATCCATGGGTCACTGTTACTTCACTCAACCTGAGAGGCCGAGTTCAGGGAAGTTCTGAGCTGGAAGACCCACTACAACCAAGCACATCCGGTAACTTAAATGCAGCAGAAGATTTAGTTGCAGTTGGCCTTGTAGTCGATTTAACCGACTTTAGAGATGAAGCCGTCGTTCAGCCACTGTCGGGATTCTTCATTTCCCGCTCCGGTTTTTGCTCCCGCTGCTGCACCCTCTCCCGTTGCTGCACCCCCTCCCACTGCTGCACCCCCTCCCGCTCCTCCAGTCGTTCCGGGAGTGATGACTGTTGCCCAGTTGGTTCAACAGCCCGGTCGTGAGCATCTTCCCTATCTCACTCCGTGTCCAAAGGGACGACTTCAAACATGGTAATTTAAAGTCTTTTTTTTTCCTTTCATTAAAATTTGATTCATTATTAATAATTTGTTTCTTATATTAGGTTCAACCGATCCGGGAACGGGATCAGCGCATGGATCAACAATATGATGTACTCGAACCTCAGCAAGGATATCCGACTTTCACTCACTTCCCTGCCGAGGACCAGGAGATGTGGTTTCGTCAGTTTGCGGTAAGTATTCTAATTTTTTTACTTATATTTTTTATCTTTAATATAAAATTTCTACAAATTATGTTTTTTTTTCAGCAAGAGTTCACCTGGAATCCCGATCACACGAACTTTATCCGTGACGCCTTCGTCCATAAAGTTATGGACAACTATGGGAAGCAGATCTACGAGTGGAAGCAGAAGTGGCTCATCAACCAGGTTTTTTTTAATTTATTAAACAATTTTTTGAATTTATTAAACTAGTTTTGGATTTATTAAACTATTTTATATTTTTTTATTAAAAGGTCCCGAAGTCGATTAACAGCACGGTCTGGGAGGAGTTGTGTGTGCATTGGGATAGGACGAGACGAAAGCTACCTCTGTGACCAACTCCGCCAACCGAAAGAGCGATCGTGGCGGGAAGGGCATGTACAAGCACAATTTGGGTGCCCAGATTATTGCCACTCTGGGGATCGCTTGGTAAGTTCAATCTCTCTTTTTTTTTAATTATTTAAGTATTTTATTTTAATTTTTATGCATTTCTTCTAATTTCTAATGTTTGTTTAACTTTTGTTTTTTTCAAGGCGGATGAAAATGATGGCGAGCCGGTTGATGATTTCGTCCTAATGAAGACGGCGCATACCAACAAGCACACCGGGGAGATTGATGATGGTGTTGTGAGGGATGTGCTCAGCCTGATCGAAACTCAGAAGGAAGACGAAGAGACCCGTCTATCTCAGCTTCAAACCGACCTGGACGCCACTTCGACGGCTTCGACCAACTTGTCCCGGATTCGAATCAACGAAATCGTTGAATCGGTATGTTCTTTATAAAAAAGTTCAATTCATTTATTTCTTTATTTTCATTTTATCATCTTTTCTATTATTTAAATTTGTTTATTTTCTATTTCAGTCGGTTCCAAAGAAGAAGGGACGTTTGGTCGGTTTGGGTCGTCGAGCCCGGTCAGTTCCTCCTTCTGCACCACAGCCCTATGTTGATCCAGAAGTGCTTATGGACCCGTTGAAGGACAAAGATGACCGCATAGCTGCGTTGGAGCAAAAGATGGCGGATCAAGAGGCGGGATGGGAGGCAACGAGGAAGCAGAACGAGCAAATGATGGAGATGATGAAGAGGATGTACCCGAACGAGCCGTTCCCATAGTTTCTTTCTTTTTTTTTCAAAAACTCTGAATGTTTTATTTTGGTATGTAAAACTTTGAATATTATCATGTTTTCTATTTCAATTTTAATTTTATTTTTTCGAATTTCAATTAAAAAAATAAATTTTTAATTTTTAAAACAAATTATTTTTGGGAACATTCCGAGGAAGTGTATCCCTCGCGATATTCCGACGCAACTTCCTCGGAATTTTCCGAGGGACATATCTCCTCAGAATATCCCGACGGATACACTTCCTCGGAATATTCCGACGGCAAAGGTTTCTCGGAATATTCCCGTCGGAATATTCCGATACCTCTTTTCTCTCAGAATGTTTCCGAGGACCGTTCCATCGGAAATATCCGAGGAGATACCGAGGAACAGTCCTAGGAAATGTTTCTTCGGAATGTCCTCGGAATCTTTAATTCTCGGTATTCCCTTGGAATTTTCAAAGGAAATTCCGAGGAAATTTTACTTTCCTACGAGAAATTTCCGACGACCATTCTCGTCGGTATGTCCTCGGAATAACGGTATTCCGAGGACATACCGACGGGAATGGTCGTCGGAATCCCGGTGTTTTCTTGTAGTGTTGAGAGATTTGTGATTGGAACTCCATTTGATTCATCTATTCTATTCTATGCAGTTTTCATTTACATTTTGTGTCATGAAATGCTTAGCTATGTCTGAGTAGTTCACTTGTTAGATTCAGGGTTCAAATAGGTTAGAGGGATTAGCCCCAACTATTGATTGCTATGTTGTGGTATTTATTGATAGATTGATCTTAATGCTTGTTCTAGATTAGCTACCTAGAATATTGAATCTAGGAATCTGCATGAGTCAAGCAACCTTGACCATCCAGTCCTGAATCTAATCTGTCAGACTAGACGATAGGAAAAAGTCTACCGCTGAACCAGGAAGCTAGTGGTCATTATCAACTTGCGCCTAGGGCTAAACTAGAAGCATCGATCGATACTGTCTTCTGACAATCGATCGATCTTGCGAAAGGTGTATCGATCGATGTCCCTATAGGACCATCGATCGACACTTTCTTGTGGTCAAAAAACGACAGTTGAGATCCAAGATCTAGTTAGTTAACTAGTGAAACATTGCCATTGCTGATCACTGTGTTAAGGGGTTGAGTTCTAACATATAATGCAAGCAACTGATAGGCATCTATAGGATTATAATCTCCAACACCTGAATAGAAACCCTGCATCTAATATCTTTCCAATAAGTTACACCCCCAATCATCTTGTTAGTCGAGCAATAGACTTGCTCATTTAGGATTGCTATTTACTTTTAAACCAATAAATAACAAAAACCTTAGAATTAATAATCATGTAGATTTAATAGGTTCCCTAGCTCCTTGTGGATTCGATCCCTAAGTACTACAATTGAACCTCTTATTTGAGAGAGTAATTCACTCCTTAGGGTAATTTGAGTGGTATCAATCGATATTCCTCTAGAATCATCGATCGACACTTAGATCCGGTCAATACCCAAACGTAGAAAGCGAACGCCGATTGGTTTGTTCATAAGCATTTGAGCTCTATAATATCATGCATACAACTGTTAGGCATCTGTAGGATTATAATCATGATTACCAAAATAGAAAATCTAAGTCTAGCTATTTCATTTAAGTACCAAAAACCCAATCAAACCAATCGAGAAACTGCCTTGCTCACAACCTGCTATTTACATTTAAACATAATCAACCTAGCTTAATCACTCTGATTAGATTTATTAAGTTTCCTAGCTCCTTGTGGATTTGATCCCTAAATTTGGCGCCGTTACCGGGGAGCTTTGATCGCCTATAGATATGGTCTGATTTTGTCTTGGTTACTTCTTTAAATCACTTTCTGACATAAATTTTTTCTTGTCTTTTCAGGTACATGCCTAACAGTACCAGAAGCAACAAGGAAACACCACTACTATTCTCTTCAGATCCTGCAAGCTGGGAACGTTCGATCCGCAAAGGAAGACGCTTTCATCGATCGACAACAACACTAGTTCATCGCTCGACACTCTCCAACCACCGTTGACCCAAACACCAATTTCGTCGACGGACACTCGCTCACCACCATCGACCGAAGCAACTCTTTTGTCGACCGATATCCTCCATCCACATCGATCGATACTTCATCCCAAAAATTGATCGATACTGAGCCGCGAGACATGGTTGCCACTTTAGTTCTTGTGCGAGATGAGAATGGAGACCTGCATGACCTGGAGGGTCATCTGCGTAATGCAGCAGGCCAGCGGATAGATGCTCAGGGGACTGTAATCCATGAGCCCGATACTGATGCTACAAGAGCTGCTCAGCCTGTAGATGAGGCTGCTCGACCCATAACGTTTGCTGATTACAACCGTACAGATCAGTTCTATCCCAACAGATCAGCTATTCATCCTCCAACTATCCAGAAAGGCGATTTCGAGTTGAAGCCGCGGTACTACACACTCGTGGGACAGACACCCTAATGTGGGATATCTCACGAGCATCCTATGGACCAACTGGAGAGGTTTGAGGATCTTATATCTGCTATCAAAGTCAATGGAGTCCCTGAGGACCACCTATTCTGCAAGCTCTTCAAGTACTCACTTGCTGGAGAGGCTTCGCATTGGCTTAAGCAGTTACCACCAGGATCCCTTACATCCTGGGCCAACATCAAGAATGCATTCCTGCGTAACTTCTTTGATCAGGCACATGCTGAAGACTTGAGGAGCAAGATTGCTACATGAGCCTACAAAGTCATTTAGAAGTTCTGGATCAGATTCAAGTCTTACCAAAGGGATTATCCAAACCATGGATTCAATGAAGTATAGCTGCTCAGTAATTTCTTCAGAGGCCTCAAAGCACAGTATCAGATGGCTCTTGATGCATCTAGCGAAGGGAATTTCAACACTAGAAATCTAGATGAAGCTGTGAGACTTATTGAGAACTTGGTATCCAGCAATAACACCAAGAACATTGATTTTGAGAGGAGGAAATCTGCAGCCATCCTTGGGAAGGTGCAGATGGATGAGGTGAAAGCAAAGCTGGACAGTCTTCACAAGCTTCTCATGAAGTAGGCTTGCTTATTGGAGGATGCAGATGCTGTAGTTACAGAGGGTAGAGCTGAAGTAAAGGAGGATGTGAACTTCATCAGTGGAACTGGATTCCAGGGTTCTGAAAACAAGAGTGTAAACAGAAACTTCTATGGCAATGGACATATGAGTAACTTCAAATAGAGTTCACAGTACCAGAAACCCTACAGCCAGAACTACAGCAGCAACAACAATAGGAGTTATGAAAACTAATCTTACCAGGAACCACCACCACCCACTCAGGAGAGCAATATTGAATCAATGCTTGATAGAGTTCTTGAAGGACAGCATAACCTGACGGTGAACTTCAATGGGAAGAACGATTATGCCTACAACAACCTGAACACAAAGTTTGAAACTTTGAGCACTCATGTGAAAAAGCTGGAGATGCAGGTAGTTCAGACAGGGGAAGCTGTTAAGAAGCAAGAAGCTTCAGCAATGGGGTAGGAGATGATGCAATGAAACACCACGTGAATGCCATCATGGATGATGACTTCTGGCAAGTGGTGAAGCATGAGAAGCTACATGAAGGAGATTTTGAAGTCGAAAGCTCGATGAGTTTTGGCAGATCGCATTGGTGTCGATCGACGCCAGACTTCGAACATCGATCGACGGATTGCAACCAGAACTGATCGAAAGCTTACCAGAGCATCGTTCGACGACACCTACAGAGTCGCCTGCATCGTGCAATGCCGTGAGGATCATGACTCACAAGGAGTTCACAGCTAGACACTTAAATCCGCCCAGCCCTGTTTATGTCAACATCGATCGGCAAAATGAGCCAGCCATCGATCGACAACGAGAGACCACCACTGATCGACAACATCCAGCGCCCATCGATCGGCGAACACCTCTCACATTCCGAGTGCAGTTACCAAAGATCGACAGCGCACAAATCAATGCACTCAGGCCACAACCAAAACCTTCAGACAACCCACCAGAGACCACCAGTACACATTCAGAAGATGCACCAGAGCCTATGCAAGTTGATAAGGGTACTATAGGGAAAACCTTGAGGAAGAGAAAGGACAAGGTTGCTAAGCATCTGAAGAGAGGAGCTAATGAGAAGGAGATGGATAGTTTTCGTAAGAGAGTCTTTAGGATTCTACTGGAAAAATCATTCGAGGAGGCCTACGTTACCCACAGATTGTGGATGTTCTTCAGAGAGACCAAGGAGGCTGAAGAGGACATTAGGAGAATGTTCCATTAGGCTAGATATAAGATGAAGAATGTGATTACACTGAAGAAGAAGAGTGATCCTGGGAAGTTTGCAATACCATGTCTGGTGAAGGGTATTGAGTTCCCACATGCATTATGTGACACAGGAGCATCAATCAGCATTCTACCTAGGGTTATGGCAAACCATCTAGGTTTGAAGGTAGAGCCTTCCAAGGAATCGTTCACTTTTGTGTATTGTTCTCAAAGGAACTTAAGAGGGATTGCAGAGACCTTGAATGCAGATTGGTACTGCCCTAGTTCCAGTAGATTTCCATGTCTTGGATATCAAGTTGAAGTGGAACTCTTCTTTGTTACTTGGAAGAGCTTTCTTGTCAACAATATGAGCAATATGCAACATGCAAACCAACCAGTTGTGCCTGGCGCTCATAGATCCGCATGTCTATTATGATCCAAGTCCAGTTATGAAGCCACAGACGTCCTCCTGAAGAATCGATGATCCAGGACTCATAGCAGCATGTCACTGTGGAGCGAGTAAGAGACAGAGTATTCCGCGTCGATCAAAACTCACACACCAACATCGATTGACTGTCCGAAATCGATCGAAAATCAACCAGAAGAATCGATCGACAGTTCATCCACAGCAGCACGTGACGATTAGCCACCACATTGTTATCTGAGTTTTGCACTCGAAGCCGCTACATCATCACAGCATCTAGATGAGTATGATGAGGATTATGAGGGGGAACGAGTTACAGAGTATCAAGGTATTCGTGCTGAGGAAGATAGACTTCTCCACCATTCCTATCGGATAAGGAATACGAAGTCGATCGACAGAACCATCCCAACATTGATCGACACTCATCATCACCAGACAAATTGTAAACGAGCATCGACCGACATTGCCTACTACACATCGATCAACAATGGAGTTGACCGTGCACAAGAAGGAAACTATTCAATTGGCAGTTGGGCATATGATCACTATCATGAGAGCTACGCAAGAGAAAGAGCAATACATGAGCCGGGAGCAGATGAGTAACATGAAGGTTTCACTACCGAGGAACTGCTCAACCACCAGGAACGCTCAGATACAGATTCACTCTTTGCAGAAGTTTGTGGAAGAAGCACTCGTTTCTGTCGTCCTTTCACCAGAGCTAAACGCCCATCGATCGACAAAAAAGTTTCAACATTGATCGACAACCGTCCAAAACCACCATCAACTGTAAGTGCAAAAGCTAAACAAAATAATAACTATCTAACACTGGATGAGTTTGGTATTTTCAAGGATCCAGAAGGCTATGCAAGAGCAATGAATGGACACGATTGCAAGTATCCAGAGAGGACATTCCAGATATCCTTCTAATGGCTAATGGCTAATGGAGCAGAAAATCTCTTCATGCAACGACACAACCCTCTAGAGCACCAGCATAGAGTTATAAACGAGTTCTATGACCCAACTGGTGGACTAGATGATCGTTTCAAGCCAAAGTGTCGACAACATACTCGACTGTTGATCGACATCAGAGTCCCAACATTGATCGACCGACGTCCAGAGTTCGGAAAAAGAGCCTACGACCGTGATGGAACAAGGAAATTCCACTGGGAAGGGAATGATGAGTATGGGGTCTACAGAGATGATCATGAACATGCACGAAATGTAAAAGGACACATCATCCATGTATCTAAGGATGATATAAGAAATCTTCTGGTAAGAGCCTCAATGGATGAACACAGCTACATATGTCTTCCAGAGCATGCACGGTCATTCACCCAGACCAAGCTAGTACCAGAAATCTTCACCAACAATGAGATAAATGAGATGCTTTATGGAATCTGTGGAGTCCAGGAAAAGAATGATGATGATTTCCAAATGAATCTTGATGGTTTCTAATACCCATTGAATGATAGTATTAGTTGGTTGACTACATGCATGGAGAGATGAGGCAAGACATAGTCAGAATGCAGACACAGCGTGCGGCCGAAGCAATTACACCAGCATTGATCGACAGAAACATCTCGATATCGATCGACGATGAACTGTCACAATCAAATCCGATGAAGTCTCGACCAGATACTTACACTAGAGCAGAGATTGATCAGATAGTAGAAGAGATCTACAAAACTATGGGAGCCCCAGAAGAGAGGCTTGATAGGAGATGTGATGACATCTATTTCCCATGGGACATCACCATCAGTTCTTTGACTTCTCAGACATAAGCAATGCAGAGGGAGATAGTGGAGCTTCAGAGATACATCGCGTGTCGTCCAGAGGCATCGACAGGCGCATCAACATATCGACCGACAGTCACAGAAGAACATCGATCGACAAAACCACACCAACAAACCGAGGAGAGCTAGTAACAAAGGTGAAATTAGATATGTCTGATACAAAAAAACATGGAGAGGAGATCTCAGCTGACACATACGCCAGACTTGTGATACATCAGTTCAAACTTGAATGACTTGGAGACAGACTGCAGAAGATAGAAAATACAACTGCAAGAATGAAAGTCAAATGGTGCAGAGGAGATGAGGCAGTGAAAGACTTCACTGGTACATGGTTCAACAAGAGCAGAGAAGAGATGGAGACTTGCTTCCCAGCAAGTACCTGTTTTCCACATTACTAGCCAAATCAACTCCAATGTCAAGCTAAATGACTATAATAAAGCGCTGAGTGGGAGGCAACCCACTATTAGGTAATTTTAATTGGTTTTCATTAGTTTAGTACTTATGCCCGTTTTTGAATTTTTGCAGGTCATAAAAAAAAAAACAGATCCAAGTAGACGATTGCCAAGAATATCAAACAATGAGATCCAGCCGATATCAATCGACAGAACATCACCTGCCGAGACCGATGACAACAACAACACATCGATCGATATTTATTCCGGTCTGGTATATCGTTCTTACTTGTTAAATGGAGTCCTTTTGCTTTAGTTATCACCACAACATGATAGGCCATGGATTTTACCCACTTTTAGTCGTGGTTTATAAGTGTTTTAATAACTAATTACTATGTTGTAGAGTCTATTTAGTATATTTATAGGATCAGGAGTGCTTTGGAAGAAAGTGATGATTTTGGAGCATTTTGGAGACAATTGGAGAGAGCATCCGAGCTTACCATCGAGCAAGATCAACGGTCCACATTTTGAGATAATAATCGATCAACGCACACCTTTTGACATTGATCGAAAGCGAAGCGCGCAGAAGCCTATTTGGTTTCAGCAGACTTAGAGCCCAAGACTTCACCAAATTACAAGATTGCCCCTGGCGAGTTTTTAACCTAATATTTATAGCTTGCCAAAGTGTTTTAGGCAAAGTGTGCTTTCTTGTTTTCTTATTTTCACAGCAAAGGTTTTCTAGGATTTTAGTAGAGTTGGAGAGAAGATCCAAAGAGATTTGTGATTGAAACTCCCTTACTATCTATTATCTATTTATGCAGTTTTTATACCTTGTGGTTATGAATTGCTTAGCTATGTCTAAGTGGTTCTATAGCTAGGTTTAGGGTTTAAATAGGTTATGAGGGATTAGCCCGAACTGTAGATTGCTAAGTTGTGATATTCATCATTAGGATTGTCATTAATGCATGTTTATAGTTTAGCTAGCTAGGAGTTGTAGGCACAAATTAACACTTGAATCTCACCCTGAATCCGTCCTAATTGAGCTAGGATTGTTAGGGTAAGGTGAAAGCTAATCTAGTAAGCCTAGTGAGCATTATTAAACCCGCGCGTAAAGCTTGACTAAGAGCGCATCGATCAATATTCCTAGATAATAATTATTGATTGACGGAGCAATAGGTGTATCGATCGATATTCCTTTAGAATCATCGATCGACACTTAGATCTGGTCAATAGACAAACCTAGAAAGCGAACGCCGATCGGTTTGTTCATAAGAGCTCTATAATATCATGCATACAACTGTTAGGCATCTGTAGGAATTTAATCCTGATTACCTGAATATAAACCCTAAATCTAGCTATTTCATTTAAGTACCAAAAACCCATTCAAACCAATCGAGCAACTGCCTTGATCACAACCTGCTATTTACATTTAAACATAATCAACATAGCTTAATCACTCTGATTAGATTTATTATGTTCCGTAGCTCCTTGTGGATTCGATCCCTAAGTACTACAATTGAACCTCTTATTTGAGAGAGTAATTCACTGCTTAGGGTAATTTGAGTGAGATCACCAGGTCGGGGAGACATGAGGAAAGTTCCCCGGCTCCTGTTATTCCGCTTCAGTATGCAAAGATGACGAAGCTCGTCAAGACCGAATAACAACCTTTCCTCGCGAGCTTTGATCACAAGAGTCAGAAGATGTCTTAGAAAATTAGGGCACATCTGGGTAAACGAACCCAATTTTGAGAGTAAGTCAAGCACAAGCTCTGCAATCAGGAAAGCAAGGCCACAATCTTCAAAGTATGACCCCCTTTCTTTATCCGAATCAAAAGAAAGAGGGATGGGGGGATAATTGTTGGGCCTGATTTTGGTCGATCAGTTATTGGGATGGAATCAATCAAAGAGAGCGACCAGGCTTGATAGTTTATTTAAAACCGGCCCGTTGTCCAGAAAGAGACGAACTAGAGTTGGTCAATCCGAGATCCCGACGATCTCGAAACAGTTGAGTCAATCTCGGGATAATACATCTATAAGAAGATATAAGAAGAGAGAGGAAGACAGAGAACGGGACAAGTGAAACCCTAAAGTCTTACACCAAACACACCGACCTCGACCTCAAGCTCTCTTATTCTTTTCACCTTGTAATCGATTTTAGTTTCACTCCAATTGTATCTCGATCTCATTCAATCATTGTATTCAATCATATTAACTCAATAAAATCTATTTTTCTCAATCGGGATCTGATTACATCATTGTGTTATGACGATATTGTTACCCTCATCTTTTTTATTCCCTAATTGTACATTTAAACACTACCAAATACCTACTGTGGGTAGGATCCACATTAAGGTAATTTTTAATGATAAAAGGACAATTCTTTTTATTTTGCATCGCCTAAAACTAGTGGTTGGCTCCCTATGGAAGAGTGAGTTTACACTAAAACTATAATCTTATTGGTTCACATAATTTATCCAAATACCTTAAATGTTGTGTAAGGAGAATTGATCTTCTCTCTAACCATAAAACAAGACTAATGAATAATAGAAAGCGTAGCCGTCAACAATGACTTAGAAAACACATAAGTAGGGTTCAGAGTCTTCCAAGGGTATTATGGTAACTTGTGGTAACTTCTGGGCTTTAGTTGTTAATGAAATAAACTCGGCCCGCATTCTGGAATCAACGTCAACCGACACCAAGGGTGCACCATCGATCGAAATTCCATTCGTCTCGTTGACAGCTCTCTCTCGCGAGACAGACTAACCACTCCTCCGTAACACATGCATAAGTTTTGATCTAACCGTTTGATTGACCTCAAACCGGTGGCATTGGAAAGCTATTTTAAAGCTCTATCTTTGTTTTTTAAAAGATGGACTCATTCTCACCGTGGGAAGGTCTGCATTCATATCTAAACATCTGACACGTCTGTACAGCCCTGCACCTCAAAAGGTTCCAAAAGACTTCAAAATCACCACTTTCCTTCAAATCGTCCATTAACCTGAAATTATACTAAATAGACTCCTATATAGAATAAATATGTCTAAAAACATCTATATACCATGGCTAAAAGTGGGTAAAATCCATGGTATATCAACTCCCCAGACTTACCTTTTTGCTTGTCCCCAAGCAAAAGAAACGGCAATCTCTCTAAAAGAGGTTTGAAAACAGCAGGGACTCACACAATTTAAGAACTCATATCATCACCTCTACATTATTGCAAACCACATCAAATCAATCACAACTTTAGAGGTACTTTATATGCAATATCCTAGCATAACAACCAATTCCATATCAGCAAACAACTTAACTAATCATGTCTACCTCACTTCATACATATCAAATAAAGGTGTAGGTTTACCTTGGGAGTATCGATCACTGTGTTAGGGAAAAATACGCCGATATCATTTCCTCCAGCCTCCAGGCAGGACCCAGACCCCCGGGTCCCCGATACAGGAACGCTCCAGGTCCCCGCTAAAAGGAACCCTGGGACCAGTCCCAGGGACCGACCTCTCTTCCGAGAAATGGAAGATTTCCGATAAGGAGAACCTTCCATATTTCCGAATATGGAAGAGTTCAACCTAAATCAAACCGACTTCAAGGCGACTATATAAGGGCTCCTAAGTCCCAAAATCAAAGGATCGACTTCTCCAAGGCTTAGAGACTAGGGTTAGACAGCTAGAATTAGGGTTCTTACCTAATACTTTGTAACCTTGTTTACTCTCGCTTGTTCTACCTAAGACTATCTTCTTATTACTTTACCCAAATCCTCACGAAACATACAAACCTACTCAAAACAGATACGACTCTCTAGCTTATCCATCGTTCTGTGGTACTCTAAAAGAGCCTACACAAAAATCCCCTAACAGTTTGGCGCTAGAAGGAGGGGAGTAATCTAACTACGTGATGATGGCGATGGATGAGCGCAACGAGCTATCCGAAGCCGTTCGAAGAAAAACCGAGCCCCAGGGGCTACCCGGCGACTTGCAAAGCCGAGAAACTAAACTACATCAAGCCCACGTCATATTCGGTTGGCTGGAGGCAGGTGATGTAAGCCAACCCGCCGTCAATACCAACAGTGTAGGGAACGACCCTGAAACCATCAAGTCGGAACACCCTGGGACCGACAAGATAGGTTTCACAGTCGAAGAACAAGAGAAGGTCTTGGTTCCACATCATGACGCCCTCGTCATCTCGCTTACTATAGCAAACTGTCTGGTCAAGAGGATACTGGTGGAGAGTGGTAGTTCTTGTAATATCATCTTCCATGCTGCATATCAAGGTCTAGGGCTGGAGGATAATGCCCTGATACGCAGAGTGACCCCCCTCTTCGGGTTAAGCGGAGAAATCAAACGAACAACGGGGGAAACCATCCTCCCTACCTACGCGGAAGGGGTCAGTTTACACACCAAGTTCCCGGTCGTTAACTGCCACTCTTCCTATAACGGGATCCTGGGCCGAGCATGGATTCACAGCATGGGGGCAGTCCCCTCAACTCTCCACCAGATAATAAAATTCCCCACACCCTGGGGCATTAGAGCGATTAAAGGAGATCAGGAAACCGCTCACCACTGCTACCAGGTCGCTCTAAAGAAATGGGCTGAGGTAGCTCCACCATCGCAAAGCACGCCTCAGGCTCCACATATGGTAGAACCCGAGATTGAAGATATGGATGACATGCCGTTGATCGAAGGAAACTCGACCCGTAACCTCAAGATCGGCTCCAAACTCTCCGAGGGGCTGAGAAGAATGCTGATAGAATTCAAGGCAGTTCTTTCAAGGCTGCGTCCTCCTCCTCGTGGGTGGCGAAATAAGAGGCTCGGTGTAGGGCGTCATCCAACGAGATAGTTCTCGTACCGCCAATTCTTCCCTGAATTTGGATGAGAACCAGACGCCATTCTTTAGTGCCGCGAGGGCAACGACTTCGTTCGGATGTGAGATCTTGGCCTTGATTTCTCGGGATTTGTTTATGTACGCTCTAAATGGCTCGAAAGACGCTTGTTTGAGATTCCAGAGATCTGCTTCGGCAACTCTGGTCTATATGAATTGTCGAGGGCGGCCCCGGTGAGGTTCTCGGCAAAGAAGCGGCAGCAACCTGCTTCTTTTTCGTCGTCGGTGAGGTGTGCTCTAGATATTTCTAAACGGAAGGCTCGTACATGGGCCTTCGGGTCTGTGTTTCCGGCGTATTCGGGGAATTTCAGTTTCCCGATGTGATGCAGCCTTACACTGGCGATTGTTTGAGAATGGAGTCCTCCTCGTTTCTTCGATGACCATGTCGATATCGGGAGAAGAACTGATAGCCATGTGCACGATCGCATGTATCCTTTTGAGCTCGGCATCGTTCCTTTCGATATAATTCTGAAACGTCCCAGTTTCGCTCGGGATCCCTAAGTCTTCCCTTTGGGGGTCGATATTGACGGGACCGCGAAGGTCGTGTCTCCGAGCTTGTTCCGTTAGGCTATCAAATCCTGCTTGATGGAAGGTTCTCATCGTGGATGGAGTTAGATTCTCGGAGATAGAATGGTTCGGTGGTGGGATCAGTGTCCTTGGCTTCCCCTGCCTTTTCGTTGATCCGTTCTGGAATTGGATCGGAGTGCTTCGTGGGCGTTGGGAGCCCAGTATTGATTTGGTCCAATCCACTGTAGCTTAAGCTTCAGTGGGTTATGCCTTGGGGCGAGGGTCGTTGTGAATTTTCTCCCATGTAGCGCCCAGATCGAGCGCTTGGGATCTCTGGAGTACCGAACAGTCCAGCGCTTTGAGGGTTGGACGTCGCTCTTAACGGATCGAGGGCATTTGATTTCTTTCTCGAATGTTTGCAGCTCGATGCTCTGCGAGCCCCCTTTCGGCTTGATCCAGTCTGTTAGCAACAGATTGGTTGGCGATCCTTTGACTACGAATCTTGTCGATTAGAGTTGTCATCTTTCCTCGGAGTTCGGTTAGTTACCTCGAGTTTGGGCTAGAGGAGTCGGCGAAATCAGTCTGGATTGGGATCGGGTCAGGTCGTTGGAGGATGGTCTGTCTCCAGGGCGGTTCCAGACCCGAGCTCCAGCTCGTTCCGAGATTGATGTCTGATTGATTGGAAGAGATCCATCTTGACATGAAGTCTCGATTGGAGGGATTTGTTGCGTCGGGGCTGTTTCGGTCGCGTCGTTGGCTCCCGCTAACCCAATTGGTGTCACTCTGGTTCCCAAGTCGGGCCCGACAGGATTGATGTCATTGACCGTCAAAGGAGCTGTCCCAGTGGTCTGATTAGGATCCATAATCGCGCTTAGGAAACTTAGATCAGTTTCTTTAGCAAAGATGTTTTTCGTTTATCTTCCCCGCAGTTGGCGCCAAAATATAGAACCTAAAATCTACACTAAGTATTTGATAGTGATCGGGAGTTTGATCTAGGAAAGATAAAAGATGTAGGCAACAATATCTTTAGAACACAACGATGTTAACAGTTTCCATTACGCAAAAATGGACTTTATTGATGAATAGAATCGAATACAATAAGTTGAACTAGATCGAATTACACAAGTGAGATCGATAAATCTAAGAACGGGAAAAAACAAGGTCGATGTATGTGTGTAGCTCTCTCTAGGGTTTTCAATGTCTCCTTCTCCGTGTTCCTCCTTCCTCCTTTGTAGTAAGTCGATCCCGTGATATTCGTAACGGCTCACAGATCTTCGTCTCCTGTTCCGTGATCTCCGCGACCTCGGCGAGACCTCTTCGAACTCGTATTCTCGTTGTGGGCTTCAGCTCCCTAAGGCCCGTGTCTTTGGTCGTGGCCTGTTAGTATATGGACCAAAATTGGTTCCAACATTTGTCCCCCAGCCTCTTTTGATTTAATTGAAAATGGAAAGAGGCGGTTTATCATTTAACCCGAGTCTCTTCGCTTGATGACCGGTATCGCTTGGATTTGATTTGATGATGATTTTTGCCGCCGCTAGGGCGAAGACTAGGTCTTTATTGTTTTTCTCGAAAGCGGTGATAGAGCCGTTAAGGTGGCTTACATATACGTAGACGATCTCCGCGACCTCGGCGAGACCTCTTCGAAATCGTATTCTCGTTGTGGGCTTCAGCTCTCTAAGCCCCGTGTCTTCGGTTGCGGCCCATTAGTATATGGACCAAAATTGGGTCCAACAGTGACCACCTACTAGCGAGGCAGGAAGAGAGGGTAAATCAGAATTCATCTTTCTCAAATCAGGGATGATCTGGTGAGAAGCGCTGTGCATCCTAAATATACGCCCAACCCTTTCCTTTTTAAAGACAGAGAAAAGGAAATCGAATATTTCCAAATCTCCTTGAGAATCGTTAACAAAGGGTGACCGGCCTAGAATGAAGGAAATCCGATCCAGGAAGGAAAAACGCTACTCAGATCACGCTCCCGCCTTTTTCTGGTTCAAAGGATCCTAGCTTAAGAGACTTCGGTTCTCTTCAACAAGAACTCTCCCCAGCCTCATCGTCTCCAGAAAATTCAAGACGCTACTATCAAGCTCCAACTAAGTAAGTTGGAACCAATCCTTGCCCGGGTTCAGGACCGATGAAGCGGAGTCCTGCCTAAGGGGAGCCTGCTGAGAATGAGCAACCCCGGTTGACTTGAGTGCACAGGTTATTCCCCGAGTTCGATGACGAAATTGAACAATAAGGGGAAAACTGTTAGGGAAAAATAACTCGGTATTATTTCCTCCAGCCTCCAGGCAGGACCCACACCCTTGGGTCCCTGATACAGGAACGCTCCAGGTCCCCGCTAAAAGGAACCCTGGGACCAGTCCCAGGGACCGACCTCTCTTCCGAGAAATGGAAGATTTCTGATTAGGAGAACCTTTCATATTTCCGAATATGGAAGAGTTCAACCTAAATCAAACAGACTTCAAGGCGACTATATAAGGGCTCCTAAGTCCCAAAAGCAAAGGATCGACTTCTCTAAGGCTTAGAGACTAGGGTTAGACAGCTAGAATTCGAGTTCTTACCTAATACTTTGTAACCTTGTTTACTTTCGCTTGTTCTACCAAAAATAAAACGTTTCTTTAAGCCTATCTTCTTATTACTTTACCCAAATCCTCACGAAACATACAAACCTACTCAAAACACATACGATTCTCTAGCTTATCCATCGTTCTGTGGTACTCTAAAAGAGCCTACACAAAAAAACCCCTAACACACTGGACACATGGACTCTTACTCAAGCAAGTATCTGAACATACATGTAGTCTTATCTAGTTCATTTCTTCTCTCTCTTCTCACTTCTTCTCAGCCAATGTCTCCCTTTTCTAAAGGGTATCATTTTATTTTTTAATTGACAGAGATAATTTGGACATGCTTCCATGAATCAAACTCTAATGGTTGTAGCCACTAGATCCTGTTCACTTCTTTTTGACCTTTATCTTTTTCTAGAATTTTAATGAATCAAGCTTTAATGGTTGTAGCCACCAAATTCTGTTCTTATCCTTTTTAAAACTGAAGGGGAGTGAGGGGGGAGTAGCGACACACATACTTTCTTACCTTCCGGACTTGCAGGAAGAATCCAATCCAATGTATACCAAGCCCGAAGACAAGCAGATTAAGCTCAATTAGGTTGGAGGTCAGCTTTGGTTCCTTCAAACAATATCAGCAAGTGTGGATAATTGGCTGGTGACCCGCTTTGGTATCTCTAGTACACTCTGCGGTCAATAAATCTAAGAATGGTGCTAGAGAGTGTTAGATAATCCTTCTTGACTCAATAAAACTCTTTTGAAAACATTTTATATAAAACTCATAGATAAAATAAATATCAATAAACCTCCCCCAGACATAGATTACACGTCCTTAGTGTTATCTAGCCGGAGTTTGGTGGGAAATAAATATAAGTGCCATAAGTAACAAGGTAGAACGATATACCTGCTCGCTCATTTTGATTTCAATCCACGTGTTTGAGTTTCGTCGGCTGATCTGGTGTGAAACTTGCTCCAAAAAAGTGTTAGTGTCTCTCTTCCTTATCTTGTTGATGCAGTTGATAAAAGCTCTTGCAGAACTTTCCCTTGCTCTCCTAGCTCTGGATCACATAGCACCCTAACCATGGTAA
>NC_063449.1:557794-614143 GCF_020379485.1 Brassica napus | reverse complement strand
TGCGATTGCTGATTTTGTAAAAGGTATTCTATCTGAGGATAATGTAGCCCTGGTTCATACTACGAGGTTCAAAAACTGGTAGCTGGTCTTGGTTTATCGTATCAGGTAATAGATGTATGCAGCGATACTGCATGATTTATTGGAGGGCGGATGAACAGCGGGTTACATGCAAATTTTGTGGAAATGCTCGTTATAAAGATACGAGTGGAAGAGTTCCTGTGCCATTTAAAAGGATGTGGTATTTGCCTTTGACAGAAAGGTTGCAGAGGTTGTATCAGTCTGAACGCACAGCGCAACCAATGAGATGGCATGCGGAGCATTCAACAAATGATGAGATTAGACATCCTTCAGATGCAAAAGCGTGGAAGCATTTCCAATCAACATATCCCGACTTTGCGTATGAGAGAAGAAATGTCTACCTTGGATTATGTACTGATGGTTTCAGCCCGTTTGGCAAGAGTGAAAGACAATATTCTCTATGGCCAGTCATTCTTACACCATACAACTTACCGCCAAACTTGTGCTTGCGACGAGAGTTTTTGTTTCTCTCAATTCTCGTTCCCGGACCAGAGCATCCTAAGAGATCACTTGATGTGTTTCTTAAGCCACTAATATATGAGTTGCAATAACTATGGGCTCAAGGTGCTGAAACATACGATGTTTCATGTAAAGAAAACTTTCAAATGCGGGCAGTACTTATGTGGACAATAAGTGATTTTCTAGCATATGGTATGTTATCTGGATGGACAACGCATGGATGGCTATCATGTCCATATTGTCAAGATAACATTGATGCTTTCCAACTAAAACACGGAAGGAAAACGTGTTGGTTTGACTGTCACAGGAGATTCCTACCACATGATCATCCATATCGTAGGAGTAGGAATTTGTTTACGAAGAACAAGAGGGTGTTTGACAGTCCACCTCCGGAAATTTGTGGGGCAGATTTGTCGACACAACTAAGAGATTTAGGTGCAGAAAGGACGCCAGACTAAGGTGGACATGTGCATTATCCGGTAGATGCTGTTGGAGAACTACATAACTGGCACAAAAAGAGTATTTTCTGGGATCTGCCATACTGGAAGGATCATCTGCTGAGGCATAATTTAGATGTCATGCATATTGAGAAGAACTTTTTTGACAATCTCATGAACACGATCCTTAACGTTCAAGGTAAAACAAAGGATAATTTGAAGTCAAGACTGGATTTAGTCGATATATGTGCTCGTTCAGAACTTCATGTTGATGAGAATGGTAGGGCTCCTTTTCCCATACCGACTTGATGCAGAGGTAAAAGATGCGTTCTTTGATTGGATTTCAAACGATGTGGAATTTCCAGACGGTTACGCATCTAATTTGCGTAACATTGTCGACAGAAAGGAAGGAAAGTTTATCGGCTTGAAGAGTCACGATTGCCATGTAATGATGCAGCGCCTCATTCCGTTTGCCTTCAAGGAACTATTACCACGGAATGTTCATGAAGCAATTGCAGGGATTAGTGCTTTCTTCCGCGATTTATGCACGAGATCAGTGACTCTTGAAGGTATTGAAAATTTGAAGACTAACATAGCCGTGATTCAGTGCAACCTTGAGAAGATATTTCCTCCATCATTTTTTGATGTTATGGAGCATCTTGTTATTCACCTGGCAAGAGAATTGGAACTTGGTGGTCCTGTGCAGTATAGATGGATGTATTTGTATGAGCGGTATATGTACCATTTGAAGAAGATGGTGAAAAATTATAGTAGGGTGGAAGGTTCTATAATCGCACAGATGATAAATTTAGAAACTTCAAACTTTGCCGAGTTCTACTTTCCAGCAGAAGTGCAGACCAAAAACAGAAGACCTGCTCGGCATGATGATAGAGGCGAACGGGCAACATATCATGTTACGGTTCCAGACATCTTCACAGATGTTGGACGACTTAGCGGAAAACAAAGGACCGTCGACTTACTGAGCAGGAGCGCAGTCATTTGCAAACATATTTGTCACCAACTGCGAAGATGTTCTTTAATATGAAAGGTAAATAAATTAGCTTACAAATTTTTATTTTAACAAGTTGAAATTTAAATCTTAATTAATTATATTATTGTCAACATATGTACAGGATTTTCATGGCAGAAAAGCGGTTCGAATATAGATACACCACAGAGGAGGAACTTGAAGAACTGAAGCATAGAGAATTTTCTGGATGGATGCTTACTTATGTGAGTGCTTTAAACAAATTAAAATATTATCTATCACATATTTATATTAATTCACATATATTGATATAACATATATATGTGCTATTAATAGGTGTCTGCTGGTATGACCAGAGGTGAAACATTTGACGATTGGATACGCGAGATGGTGCGTGGACCAGAGTATGTTGTGAAGTCATATCCGAGATTTTGTACTCGAGGATATGCATTCACAACTCAAAAGAGGAGACGTTCGAGTACGACTTATGATGCTGGCGTTTGTTCTGCATCTGGAGATGATGTATACTACGGAAACATACGGGAGATTATGGAAATCAAGTATCCGGGCATGGTTGGATTGCGTTGTACTGTTTTTTATTGTGATTGGTACGACAAAACTCCAGATCGAGGTGTGAGAACAGATGCATTTGGTGTTACATCAGTACATTCGAGGCGAAAGTTGCAATATTATGATCCTTTCATTCTTGCTTCTCAGGCCGATCAGGTAATTAAATATAAATATATCAATTATTCATAATGATTCATCATCATGTGTATTAATAACACTTATTTACAAATTAAATAATTTTTTAAATGTTACAGGTCTGTTATATCAAGTACCCCCGGGTTAGGAACAGAGATGATCCATGGGTCACTGTTACTTCACTCAACCTGAGAGGCCGAGTTCAGGGAAGTTCTGAGCTGGAAGACCCACTACAACCAAGCACATCCGGTAACTTAAATGCAGCAGAAGATTTAGTTGCAGTTGGCCTTGTAGTCGATTTAACCGACTTTAGAGATGAAGCCGTCGTTCAGCCACTGTCGGGATTCTTCATTTCCCGCTCCGGTTTTTGCTCCCGCTGCTGCACCCTCTCCCGTTGCTGCACCCCCTCCCACTGCTGCACCCCCTCCCGCTCCTCCAGTCGTTCCGGGAGTGATGACTGTTGCCCAGTTGGTTCAACAGCCCGGTCGTGAGCATCTTCCCTATCTCACTCCGTGTCCAAAGGGACGACTTCAAACATGGTAATTTAAAGTCTTTTTTTTTCCTTTCATTAAAATTTGATTCATTATTAATAATTTGTTTCTTATATTAGGTTCAACCGATCCGGGAACGGGATCAGCGCATGGATCAACAATATGATGTACTCGAACCTCAGCAAGGATATCCGACTTTCACTCACTTCCCTGCCGAGGACCAGGAGATGTGGTTTCGTCAGTTTGCGGTAAGTATTCTAATTTTTTTACTTATATTTTTTATCTTTAATATAAAATTTCTACAAATTATGTTTTTTTTTCAGCAAGAGTTCACCTGGAATCCCGATCACACGAACTTTATCCGTGACGCCTTCGTCCATAAAGTTATGGACAACTATGGGAAGCAGATCTACGAGTGGAAGCAGAAGTGGCTCATCAACCAGGTTTTTTTTAATTTATTAAACAATTTTTTGAATTTATTAAACTAGTTTTGGATTTATTAAACTATTTTATATTTTTTTATTAAAAGGTCCCGAAGTCGATTAACAGCACGGTCTGGGAGGAGTTGTGTGTGCATTGGGATAGGACGAGACGAAAGCTACCTCTGTGACCAACTCCGCCAACCGAAAGAGCGATCGTGGCGGGAAGGGCATGTACAAGCACAATTTGGGTGCCCAGATTATTGCCACTCTGGGGATCGCTTGGTAAGTTCAATCTCTCTTTTTTTTTAATTATTTAAGTATTTTATTTTAATTTTTATGCATTTCTTCTAATTTCTAATGTTTGTTTAACTTTTGTTTTTTTCAAGGCGGATGAAAATGATGGCGAGCCGGTTGATGATTTCGTCCTAATGAAGACGGCGCATACCAACAAGCACACCGGGGAGATTGATGATGGTGTTGTGAGGGATGTGCTCAGCCTGATCGAAACTCAGAAGGAAGACGAAGAGACCCGTCTATCTCAGCTTCAAACCGACCTGGACGCCACTTCGACGGCTTCGACCAACTTGTCCCGGATTCGAATCAACGAAATCGTTGAATCGGTATGTTCTTTATAAAAAAGTTCAATTCATTTATTTCTTTATTTTCATTTTATCATCTTTTCTATTATTTAAATTTGTTTATTTTCTATTTCAGTCGGTTCCAAAGAAGAAGGGACGTTTGGTCGGTTTGGGTCGTCGAGCCCGGTCAGTTCCTCCTTCTGCACCACAGCCCTATGTTGATCCAGAAGTGCTTATGGACCCGTTGAAGGACAAAGATGACCGCATAGCTGCGTTGGAGCAAAAGATGGCGGATCAAGAGGCGGGATGGGAGGCAACGAGGAAGCAGAACGAGCAAATGATGGAGATGATGAAGAGGATGTACCCGAACGAGCCGTTCCCATAGTTTCTTTCTTTTTTTTTCAAAAACTCTGAATGTTTTATTTTGGTATGTAAAACTTTGAATATTATCATGTTTTCTATTTCAATTTTAATTTTATTTTTTCGAATTTCAATTAAAAAAATAAATTTTTAATTTTTAAAACAAAATTATTTTTGGGAACATTCCGAGGAAGTGTATCCCTCGCGATATTCCGACGCAACTTCCTCGGAATTTTCCGAGGGACATATCTCCTCAGAATATCCCGACGGATACACTTCCTCGGAATATTCCGACGGCAAAGGTTTCTCGGAATATTCCCGTCGGAATATTCCGATACCTCTTTTCTCTCAGAATGTTTCCGAGGACCGTTCCATCGGAAATATCCGAGGAGATACCGAGGAACAGTCCTAGGAAATGTTTCTTCGGAATGTCCTCGGAATCTTTAATTCTCGGTATTCCCTTGGAATTTTCAAAGGAAATTCCGAGGAAATTTTACTTTCCTACGAGAAATTTCCGACGACCATTCTCGTCGGTATGTCCTCGGAATAACGGTATTCCGAGGACATACCGACGAGAATGGTCGTCGGAATCCCGGTGTTTTCTTGTAGTGTTGAGAGATTTGTGATTGGAACTCCATTTGATTCATCTATTCTATTCTATGCAGTTTTCATTTACATTTTGTGTCATGAAATGCTTAGCTATGTCTGAGTAGTTCACTTGTTAGATTCAGGGTTCAAATAGGTTAGAGGGATTAGCCCCAACTATTGATTGCTATGTTGTGGTATTTATTGATAGATTGATCTTAATGCTTGTTCTAGATTAGCTACCTAGAATATTGAATCTAGGAATCTGCATGAGTCAAGCAACCTTGACCATCCAGTCCTGAATCTAATCTGTCAGACTAGACGATAGGAAAAAGTCTACCGCTGAACCAGGAAGCTAGTGGTCATTATCAACTTGCGCCTAGGGCTAAACTAGAAGCATCGATCGATACTGTCTTCTGACAATCGATCGATCTTGCGAAAGGTGTATCGATCGATGTCCCTATAGGACCATCGATCGACACTTTCTTGTGGTCAAAAAACGACAGTTGAGATCCAAGATCTAGTTAGTTAACTAGTGAAACATTGCCATTGCTGATCACTGTGTTAAGGGGTTGAGTTCTAACATATAATGCAAGCAACTGATAGGCATCTATAGGATTATAATCTCCAACACCTGAATAGAAACCCTGCATCTAATATCTTTCCAATAAGTTACACCCCCAATCATCTTGTTAGTCGAGCAATAGACTTGCTCATTTAGGATTGCTATTTACTTTTAAACCAATAAATAACAAAAACCTTAGAATTAATAATCATGTAGATTTAATAGGTTCCCTAGCTCCTTGTGGATTCGATCCCTAAGTACTACAATTGAACCTCTTATTTGAGAGAGTAATTCACTCCTTAGGGTAATTTGAGTGGTATCAATCGATATTCCTCTAGAATCATCGATCGACACTTAGATCCGGTCAATACCCAAACGTAGAAAGCGAACGCCGATTGGTTTGTTCATAAGCGTTTGAGCTCTATAATATCATGCATACAACTGTTAGGCATCTGTAGGATTATAATCATGATTACCAAAATAGAAAATCTAAGTCTAGCTATTTCATTTAAGTACCAAAACCCAATCAAACCAATCGAGAAACTGCCTTGCTCACAACCTGCTATTTACATTTAAACATAATCAACCTAGCTTAATCACTCTGATTAGATTTATTAAGTTTCCTAGCTCCTTGTGGATTTGATCCCTAAATTTGGCGCCGTTACCGGGGAGCTTTGATCGCCTATAGATATGGTCTGATTTTGTCTTGGTTACTTCTTTAAATCACTTTCTGACATAAATTTTTTCTTGTCTTTTCAGGTACATGCCTAACAGTACCAGAAGCAACAAGGAAACACCACTACTATTCTCTTCAGATCCTGCAAGCTGGGAACGTTCGATCCGCAAAGGAAGACGCTTTCATCGATCGACAACAACACTAGTTCATCGCTCGACACTCTCCAACCACCGTTGACCCAAACACCAATTTCGTCGACGGACACTCGCTCACCACCATCGACCGAAGCAACTCTTTTGTCGACCGATATCCTCCATCCACATCGATCGATACTTCATCCCAAAAATTGATCGATACTGAGCCGCGAGACATGGTTGCCACTTTAGTTCTTGTGCGAGATGAGAATGGAGACCTGCATGACCTGGAGGGTCATCTGCGTAATGCAGCAGGCCAGCGGATAGATGCTCAGGGGACTGTAATCCATGAGCCCGATACTGATGCTACAAGAGCTGCTCAGCCTGTAGATGAGGCTGCTCGACCCATAAAGTTTGCTGATTACAACCGTACAGATCAGTTCTATCCCAACAGATCAGCTATTCATCCTCCAACTATCCAGAAAGGCGATTTCGAGTTGAAGCCGCGGTACTACACACTCGTGGGACAGACACCCTAATGTGGGATATCTCACGAGCATCCTATGGACCAACTGGAGAGGTTTGAGGATCTTATATCTGCTATCAAAGTCAATGGAGTCCCTGAGGACCACCTATTCTGCAAGCTCTTCAAGTACTCACTTGCTGGAGAGGCTTCGCATTGGCTTAAGCAGTTACCACCAGGATCCCTTACATCCTGGGCCAACATCAAGAATGCATTCCTGCGTAACTTCTTTGATCAGGCACATGCTGAAGACTTGAGGAGCAAGATTGCTACATGAGCCTACAAAGTCATTTAGAAGTTCTGGATCAGATTCAAGTCCTACCAAAGGGATTATCCAAACCATGGATTCAATGAAGTATAGCTGCTCAGTAATTTCTTCAGAGGCATCAAAGCACAGTATCAGATGGCTCTTGATGCATCTAGCGAAGGGAATTTCAACACTAGAAATCTAGATGAAGCTGTGAGACTTATTGAGAACTTGGTATCCATCAATAACACCAAGAACACTGATTTTGAGAGGAGGAAATCTGCAGCCATCCTTGGGAAGGTGCAGATGGATGAGGTGAAAGCAAAGCTGGACAGTCTTCACAAGCTTCTCAGAAGTAGGCTTGCTTATTGGAGGATGCAGATGCTGTAGTTACAGAGGGTAGAGCAGAAGTAAAGGAGGATGTGAACTTCATCAGTGGAACTGGATTCCAGGGTTCTGAAAACAAGAGTGTAAACAGAAACTTCTATGGCAATGGACATATGAGTAACTTCAAATAGAGTTCACAGTACCAGAAACCCTACAGCCAGAACTACAGCAGCAACAACAATAGGAGTTATGAAAACTAATCTTACCAGGAACCACCACCACCCACTCAGGAGAGCAATATTGAATCAATGCTTGATAGAGTTCTTGAAGGACAGCATAACCTGACGGTGAACTTCAATGGGAAGAACGATTATGCCTACAACAACCTGAACACAAAGTTTGAAACTTTGAGCACTCATGTGAAAAAGCTGGAGATGCAGGTAGTTCAGACAGGGGAAGCTGTTAAGAAGCAAGAAGCTTCAGCAATGGGGTAGGAGATGATGCAATGAAACACCACGTGAATGCCATCATGGATGATGACTTCTGGCAAGTGGTGAAGCATGAGAAGCTACATGAAGGAGATTTTGAAGTCGAAAGCTCGATGAGTTTTGGCAGATCGCATTGGTGTCGATCGACGCCAGACTTCGAACATCGATCGACGGATTGCAACCAGAACTGATCGAAAAGCTTACCAGAGCATCGTTCGACGACACCTACAGAGTCGCCTGCATTGTGCAATGCCGTGAGGATCATGACTCACAAGGAGTTCACAGCTAGACACTTAAATCCGCCCAGCCCTGTTTATGTCAACATCGATCGGCAAAATGAGCCAGCCATCGATCGACAACGAGAGACCACCACTGATCGACAACATCCAGCGCCCATCGATCGGCGAACACCTCTCACATTCCGAGTGCAGTTACCAAAGATCGACAGCGCACAAATCAATGCACTCAGGCCACAACCAAAACCTTCAGACAACCCACCAGAGACCACCAGTACACATTCAGAAGATGCACCAGAGCCTATGCAAGTTGATAAGGGTACTATAGGGAAAACCTTGAGGAAGAGAAAGGACAAGGTTGCTAAGCATCTGAAGAGAGGAGCTAATGAGAAGGAGATGGATAGTTTTCGTAAGAGAGTCTTTAGGATTCTACTGGAAAAATCATTCGAGGCGGCCTACGTTACCCACAGATTGTGGATGTTCTTTAGAGAGACCAAGGAGGCTGAAGAAGACATTAGGAGAATGTTCCATTAGGCTAGATATAAGATGAAGAATGTGATTACACTGAAGAAGAAGAGTGATCCTGGGAAGTTTGCAATACCATGTCTGGTGAAGGGTATTGAGTTCCCACATGCATTATGTGACACAGGAGCATCAGTCAGCATTCTACCTAGGGTTATGGCAAACCATCTAGGTTTGAAGGTAGAGCCTTCCAAGGAATCGTTCACTTTTGTGTATTGTTCTCAAAGGAACTTAAGAGGGATTGCAGAGACCTTGAATGCAGATTGGTACTGCCCTAGTTCCAGTAGATTTCCATGTCTTCGATATCAAGTTGAAGTGGAACTCTTCTTTGTTACTTGGAAGAGCTTTCTTGTCAACAATATGAGCAATATGCAACATGCAAACCAACCAGTTGTGCCTGGCGCTCATAGATCCGCATGTCTATTATGATCCAAGTCCAGTTATGAAGCCACAGACGTCCTCCTGAAGAATCGATGATCCAGGACTCATAGCAGCATGTCACTGTGGAGCTGAGTAAGAGACAGAGTAATCCGCGTCGATCAAAACTCACACACCAACATCGATTGACTGTCCGAAATCGATCGAAAATCAACCAGAAGAATCGATCGACAGTTCATCCACAGCAGCACGTGACGATTAGCCACCACATTGTTATCTGAGTTTTGCACTCGAAGCCGCTACATCATCACAGCATCTAGATGAGTATGATGAGGATTATGAGGGGGAACGAGTTACAGAGTATCAAGGTATTCGTGCTGAGGAAGATAGACTTCTCCACCATTCCTATCGGATAAGGAATACGAAGTCGATCGACAGAACCATCCCAACATTGATCGACACTCATCATCACCAGACAAATTGTAAACGAGCATCGACCGACATTGCCTACTACACATCGATCAACAATGGAGTTGACCGTGCACAAGAAGGAAACTATTCAATTGGCAGTTGGGCATATGATCACTATCATGAGAGCTACGCAAGAGAAAGAGCAATACATGAGCCGGGAGCAGATGAGTAACATGAAGGTTTCACTACCGAGGAACTGCTCAACCACCAGGAACGCTCAGATACAGATTCACTCTTTGCAGAAGTTTGTGGAAGAAGCACTCGTTTCTGTCGTCCTTTCACCAGAGCTAAACGCCCATCGATCGACAAAAAAGTTTCAACATTGATCGACAACCGTCCAAAACCACCATCAACTGTAAGTGCAAAAGCTAAACAAAATAATAACTATCTAACACTGGATGAGTTTGGTATTTTCAAGGATCCAGAAGGCTATGCAAGAGCAATGAATGGACACGATTGCAAGTATCCAGAGAGGACATTCCAGATATCCTTCTAATGGCTAATGGCTAATGGAGCAGAAAATCTCTTCATGCAACGACACAACCCTCTAGAGCACCAGCATAGAGTTATAAACGAGTTCTATGACCCAACTGGTGGACTAGATGATCGTTTCAAGCCAAAGTGTCGACAACATACTCGACTGTTGATCGACATCAGAGTCCCAACATTGATCGACCGACGTCCAGAGTTCGGAAAAAGAGCCTACGACCGTGATGGAACAAGGAAATTCCACTGGGAAGGGAATGATGAGTATGGGGTCTACAGAGATGATCATGAACATGCACGAAATGTAAAAGGACACATCATCCATGTATCTAAGGATGATATAAGAAATCTTCTGGTAAGAGCCTCAATGGATGAACACAGCTACATATGTCTTCCAGAGCATGCACGGTCATTCACCCAGACCAAGCTAGTACCAGAAATCTTCACCAACAATGAGATAAATGAGATGCTTTATGGAATCTGTGGAGTCCAGGAAAAGAATGATGATGATTTCCAAATGAATCTTGATGGTTTCTAATACCCATTGAATGATAGTATTAGTTGGTTGACTACATGCATGGAGAGATGAGGCAAGACATAGTCAGAATGCAGACACAGCGTGCGGCCGAAGCAATTACACCAGCATTGATCGACAGAAACATCTCGATATCGATCGACGATGAACTGTCACAATCAAATCCGATGAAGTCTCGACCAGATACTTACACTAGAGCAGAGATTGATCAGATAGTAGAAGAGATCTACAAAACTATGGGAGCCCCAGAAGAGAGGCTTGATAGGAGATGTGATGACATCTATTTCCCATGGGACATCACCATCAGTTCTTTGACTTCTCAGACATAAGCAATGCAGAGGGAGATAGTGGAGCTTCAGAGATACATCGCGTGTCGTCCAGAGGCATCGACAGGCGCATCAACATATCGACCGACAGTCACAGAAGAACATCGATCGACAAAACCACACCAACAAACCGAGGAGAGCTAGTAACAAAGGTGAAATTAGATATGTCTGATACAAAAAAACATGGAGAGGAGATCTCAGCTGACACATACGCCAGACTTGTGATACATCAGTTCAAACTTGAATGACTTGGAGACAGACTGCAGAAGATAGAAAATACAACTGCAAGAATGAAAGTCAAATGGTGCAGAGGAGATGAGGCAGTGAAAGACTTCACTGGTACATGGTTCAACAAGAGCAGAGAAGAGATGGAGACTTGCTTCCCAGCAAGTACCTGTTTTCCACATTACTAGCCAAATCAACTCCAATGTCAAGCTAAATGACTATAATAAAGCGCTGAGTGGGAGGCAACCCACTATTAGGTAATTTTAATTGGTTTTCATTAGTTTAGTACTTATGCCCGTTTTTGAATTTTTGCAGGTCATAAAAAAAAAACAGATCCAAGTAGACGATTGCCAAGAATATCAAACGATGAGATCCAGCCGATATCAATCGACAGAACATCACCTGCCGAGACCGATGACAACAACAACACATCAATCGATATTTATTCCGGTCTGGTATATCGTTCTTACTTGTTAAATGGAGTCCTTTTGCTTTAGTTATCACCACAACATGATAGGCCATGGATTTTACCCACTTTTAGTCGTGGTTTATAAGTGTTTTAATAACTAATTACTATGTTGTAGAGTCTATTTAGTATATTTATAGGATCAGGAGTGCTTTGGAAGAAAGTGATGATTTTGGAGCATTTTGGAGACAATTGGAGAGAGCATCCGAGCTTACCATCGAGCAAGATCAACGGTCCACATTTTGAGATAATAATCGATCAACGCACACCTTTTGACATTGATCGAAAGCGAAGCGCGCAGAAGCCTATTTGGTTTCAGCAGACTTAGAGCCCAAGACTTCACCAAATTACAAGATTGCCCCTGGCGAGTTTTTAACCTAATATTTATAGCTTGCCAAAGTGTTTTAGGCAAAGTGTGCTTTCTTGTTTTCTTATTTTCACAGCAAAGGTTTTCTAGGATTTTAGTAGAGTTGGAGAGAAGATCCAAAGAGATTTGTGATTGAAACTCCCTTACTATCTATTATCTATTTATGCAGTTTTTATACCTTGTGGTTATGAATTGCTTAGCTATGTCTAAGTGGTTCTATAGCTAGGTTTAGGGTTTAAATAGGTTATGAGGGATTAGCCCGAACTGTAGATTGCTAAGTTGTGATATTCATCATTAGGATTGTCATTAATGCATGTTTATAGTTTAGCTAGCTAGGAGTTGTAGGCACAAATTAACACTTGAATCTCACCCTGAATCCGTCCTAATTGAGCTAGGATTGTTAGAGTAAGGTGAAAGCTAATCTAGTAAGCCTAGTGAGCATTATTAAACCCGCGCGTAAAGCTTGACTAAGAGCGCGTCGATCAATATTCCTAGATAATAGACGGAGCAATAGGTGTATCGATCGATATTCCTTTAGAATCATCGATCGACACTTAGATCTGGTCAATAGACAAACCTAGAAAGCGAACGCCGATCGGTTTGTTCATAAGAGCTCTATAATATCATGCATACAACTGTTAGGCATCTGTAGGAATTTAATCCTGATTACCTGAATATAAACCCTAAATCTAGCTATTTCATTTAAGTACCAAAAACCCATTCAAACAAATCGAGCAACTGCCTTGCTCACAACCTGCTATTTACATTTAAACATAATCAACCTAGCTTAATCACTCTGATTAGATTCATTATGTTCCGTAGCTCCTTGTGGATTCGGTCCCTAAGTACTACAATTGAACCTCTTATTTGAGAGAGTAATTCACTGCTTAGGGTAATTTGAGTGAGATCACCAGGTCGGGGAGACGTGAGGAAAGTTCCCCGGCTCCTGTTATTCCGCTTCAGTATGCAAAGATGACGAAGCTCGTCAAGACCGAATAACAACCTTTCCTCGCGAGCTTTGATCACAAGAGTCAGAAGATGTCTTAGAAAATTAGGGCACATCTGGGTAAACGAACCCAATTTTGAGAGTAAGTCAAGCACAAGCTCTGCAATCAGGAAAGCAAGGCCACAATCTTCAAAGTATGACCCCCTTTCTTTATCCGAATCAAAAGAAAGAGGGATGGGGGGATAATTGTTGGGCCTGATTTTGGTCGATCAGTTATTGGGATGGAATCAATCAAAGAGAGCGACCAGGCTTGATAGTTTATTTAAAACCGGCCCGTTGTCCAGAAAGAGACGAACTAGAGTTGGTCAATCCGAGATCCCGACGATCTCGAAACAGTTGAGTCAATCTCGGGATAATACATCTATAAGAAGATATAAGAAGAGAGAGGAAGACAGAGAACGGGACAAGTGAAACCCTAAAGTCTTACACCAAACACACCGACCTCGACCTCAAGCTCTCTTATTCTTTTCACCTTGTAATCGATTTTAGTTTCACTCCAATTGTATCTCGATCTCATTCAATCATTGTATTCAATCATATTAACTCAATAAAATCTATTTTTCTCAATCGGGATCTGATTACATCATTGTGTTATGACGATATTGTTACCCTCATCTTTTTTATTCCCTAATTGTACATTTAAACACTACCAAATACCTACTGTGGGTAGGATCCACATTAAGGTAATTTTTAATGATAAAAGGACAATTCTTTTTATTTTGCATCGCCTAAAACTAGTGGTTGGCTCCCTATGGAAGAGTGAGTTTACACTAAAACTATAATCTTATTGGTTCACATAATTTATCCAAATACCTTAAATGTTGTGTAAGGAGAATTGATCTTCTCTCTAACCATAAAACAAGACTAATGAATAATAGAAAGCGTAGCCGTCAACAATGACTTAGAAAACACATAAGTAGGGTTCAGAGTCTTCCAAGGGTATTATGGTAACTTGTGGTAACTTCTGGGCTTTAGTTGTTAATGAAATAAACTCGGCCCGCATTCTGGAATCAACGTCAACCGACACCAAGGGTGCACCATCGATCGAAATTCCATTCGTCTCGTTGACAGCTCTCTCTCGCGAGACAGACTAACCACTCCTCCGTAACACATGCATAAGTTTTGATCTAACCGTTTGATTGACCTCAAACCGGTGGCATTGGAAAGCTATTTTAAAGCTCTATCTTTGTTTTTTAAAAGATGGACTCATTCTCACCGTGGGAAGGTCTGCATTCATATCTAAACATCTGACACGTCTGTACAGCCCTGCACCTCAAAAGGTTCCAAAAGACTTCAAAATCACCACTTTCCTTCAAATCGTCCATTAACCTGAAATTATACTAAATAGACTCCTATATAGAATAAATATGTCTAAAAACATCTATATACCATGGCTAAAAGTGGGTAAAATCCATGGTATATCAACTCCCCAGACTTACCTTTTTGCTTGTCCCCAAGCAAAAGAAACGGCAATCTCTCTAAAAGAGGTTTGAAAACAGCAGGGACTCACACAATTTAAGAACTCATATCATCACCTCTACATTATTGCAAACCACATCAAATCAATCACAACTTTAGAGGTACTTTATATGCAATATCCTAGCATAACAACCAATTCCATATCAGCAAACAACTTAACTAATCATGTCTACCTCACTTCATACATATCAAATAAAGGTGTAGGTTTACCTTGGGAGTATCGATCACTGTGTTAGGGAAAAATACGCCGATATCATTTCCTCCAGCCTCCAGGCAGGACCCAGACCCCCGGGTCCCCGATACAGGAACGCTCCAGGTCCCCGCTAAAAGGAACCCTGGGACCAGTCCCAGGGACCGACCTCTCTTCCGAGAAATGGAAGATTTCCGATAAGGAGAACCTTCCATATTTCCGAATATGGAAGAGTTCAACCTAAATCAAACCGACTTCAAGGCGACTATATAAGGGCTCCTAAGTCCCAAAATCAAAGGATCGACTTCTCCAAGGCTTAGAGACTAGGGTTAGACAGCTAGAATTAGGGTTCTTACCTAATACTTTGTAACCTTGTTTACTCTCGCTTGTTCTACCTAAGACTATCTTCTTATTACTTTACCCAAATCCTCACGAAACATACAAACCTACTCAAAACAGATACGACTCTCTAGCTTATCCATCGTTCTGTGGTACTCTAAAAGAGCCTACACAAAAATCCCTAACAGTTTGGCACTAGAAGGAGGGGAGTAATCTAACTACGTGATGATGGCGATGGATGAGCGCAACGAGCTATCCGAAGCCGTTCGAAGAAAAACCGAGCCCCAGGGGCTACCCGGCGACTTGCAAAGCCGAGAAACTAAACTACATCAAGCCCACGTCATATTCGGTTGGCTGGAGGCAGGTGATGTAAGCCAACCCGCCGTCAATACCAACAGTGTAGGGAACGACCCTGAAACCATCAAGTCGGAACACCCTGGGACCGACAAGATAGGTTTCACAGTCGAAGAACAAGAGAAGGTCTTGGTTCCACATCATGACGCCCTCGTCATCTCGCTTACTATAGCAAACTGTCTGGTCAAGAGGATACTGGTGGAGAGTGGTAGTTCTTGTAATATCATCTTCCATGCTGCATATCAAGGTCTAGGGCTGGAGGATAATGCCCTGATACGCAGAGTGACCCCCCTCTTCGGGTTAGCGGAGAAATCAAACGAACAACTGGGGAAACCATCCTCCCTACCTACGCGGAAGGGGTCAGTTTACACACCAAGTTCCCGGTCGTTAACTGCCACTCTTCCTATAACGGGATCCTGGGCCGAGCATGGATTCACAGCATGGGGGCAGTCCCCTCAACTCTCCACCAGATAATAAAATTCCCCACACCCTGGGGCATTAGAGCGATTAAAGGAGATCAGGAAACCGCTCACCACTGCTACCAGGTCGCTCTAAAGAAATGGGCTGAGGTAGCTCCACCATCGCAAAGCACGCCTCAGGCTCCACATATGGTAGAACCCGAGATTGAAGATATGGATGACATGCCGTTGATCGAAGGAAACTCGACCCGTAACCTCAAGATCGGCTCCAAACTCTCCGAGGGGCTGAGAAGAATGCTGATAGAATTCAAGGCAGTTCTTTCAAGGCTGCGTCCTCCTCCTCGTGGGTGGCGAAATAAGAGGCTCGGTGTAGGGCGTCATCCAACGAGATAGTTCTCGTACCGCCAATTCTTCCCTGAATTTGGATGAGAACCAGACGCCATTCTTTAGTGCCGCGAGGGCAACGACTTCGTTCGGATGTGAGATCTTGGCCTTGATTTCTCGGGATTTGTTTATGTACGCTCTAAATGGCTCGAAAGACGCTTGTTTGAGATTCCAGAGATCTGCTTCGGCAACTCTGGTCTATATGAATTGTCGAGGGCGGCCCCGGTGAGGTTCTCGGCAAAGAAGCGGCAGCAACCTGCTTCTTTTTCGTCGTCGGTGAGGTGTGCTCTAGATATTTCTAAACGGAAGGCTCGTACATGGGCCTTCGGGTCTGTGTTTCCGGCGTATTCGGGGAATTTCAGTTTCCCGATGTGATGCAGCCTTACACTGGCGATTGTTTGAGAATGGAGTCCTCCTCGTTTCTTCGATGACCATGTCGATATCGGGAGAAGAACTGATAGCCATGTGCACGATCGCATGTATCCTTTTGAGCTCGGCATCGTTCCTTTCGATATAATTCTGAAACGTCCCAGTTTCGCTCGGGATCCCTAAGTCTTCCCTTTGGGGGTCGATATTGACGGGACCGCGAAGGTCGTGTCTCCGAGCTTGTTCCGTTAGGCTATCAAATCCTGCTTGATGGAAGGTTCTCATCGTGGATGGAGTTAGATTCTCGGAGATAGAATGGTTCGGTGGTGGGATCAGTGTCCTTGGCTTCCCCTGCCTTTTCGTTGATCCGTTCTGGAATTGGATCGGAGTGCTTCGTGGGCGTTGGGAGCCCAGTATTGATTTGGTCCAATCCACTGTAGCTTAAGCTTCAGTGGGTTATGCCTTGGGGCGAGGGTCGTTGTGAATTTTCTCCCATGTAGCGCCCAGATCGAGCGCTTGGGATCTCTGGAGTACCGAACAGTCCAGCGCTTTGAGGGTTGGACGTCGCTCTTAACGGATCGAGGGCATTTGATTTCTTTCTCGAATGTTTGCAGCTCGATGCTCTGCGAGCCCCCTTTCGGCTTGATCCAGTCTGTTAGCAACAGATTGGTTGGCGATCCTTTGACTACGAATCTTGTCGATTAGAGTTGTCATCTTTCCTCGGAGTTCGGTTAGTTACCTCGAGTTTGGGCTAGAGGAGTCGGCGAAATCAGTCTGGATTGGGATCGGGTCAGGTCGTTGGAGGATGGTCTGTCTCCAGGGCGGTTCCAGACCCGAGCTCCAGCTCGTTCCGAGATTGATGTCTGATTGATTGGAAGAGATCCATCTTGACATGAAGTCTCGATTGGAGGGATTTGTTGCGTCGGGGCTGTTTCGGTCGCGTCGTTGGCTCCCGCTAACCCAATTGGTGTCACTCTGGTTCCCAAGTCGGGCCCGACAGGATTGATGTCATTGACCGTCAAAGGAGCTGTCCCAGTGGTCTGATTAGGATCCATAATCGCGCTTAGGAAACTTAGATCAGTTTCTTTAGCAAAGATGTTTTTCGTTTATCTTCCCCGCAGTTGGCGCCAAAATATAGAACCTAAAATCTACACTAAGTATTTGATAGTGATCGGGAGTTTGATCTAGGAAAGATAAAAGATGTAGGCAACAATATCTTTAGAACACAACGATGTTAACAGTTTCCATTACGCAAAAATGGACTTTATTGATGAATAGAATCGAATACAATAAGTTGAACTAGATCGAATTACACAAGTGAGATCGATAAATCTAAGAACGGGAAAAAACAAGGTCGATGTATGTGTGTAGCTCTCTCTAGGGTTTTCAATGTCTCCTTCTCCGTGTTCCTCCTTCCTCCTTTGTAGTAAGTCGATCCCGTGATATTCGTAACGGCTCACAGATCTTCGTCTCCTGTTCCGTGATCTCCGCGACCTCGGCGAGACCTCTTCGAACTCGTATTCTCGTTGTGGGCTTCAGCTCCCTAAGGCCCGTGTCTTTGGTCGTGGCCTGTTAGTATATGGACCAAAATTGGTTCCAACATTTGTCCCCCAGCCTCTTTTGATTTAATTGAAAATGGAAAGAGGCGGTTTATCATTTAACCCGAGTCTCTTCGCTTGATGACCGGTATCGCTTGGATTTGATTTGATGATGATTTTTGCCGCCGCTAGGGCGAAGACTAGGTCTTTATTGTTTTTCTCGAAAGCGGTGATAGAGCCGTTAAGGTGGCTTACATATACGTAGACGATCTCCGCGACCTCGGCGAGACCTCTTCGAAATCGTATTCTCGTTGTGGGCTTCAGCTCTCTAAGCCCCGTGTCTTCGGTTGCGGCCCATTAGTATATGGACCAAAATTGGGTCCAACAGTGACCACCTACTAGCGAGGCAGGAAGAGAGGGTAAATCAGAATTCATCTTTCTCAAATCAGGGATGATCTGGTGAGAAGCGCTGTGCATCCTAAATATACGCCCAACCCTTTCCTTTTTAAAGACAGAAAAAGGAAATCGAATATTTCCAAATCTCCTTGAGAATCGTTAACAAAGGGTGACCGGCCTAGAATGAAGGAAATCCGATCCAGGAAGGAAAAACGCTACTCAGATCACGCTCCCGCCTTTTTCTGGTTCAAAGGATCCTAGCTTAAGAGACTTCGGTTCTCTTCAACAAGAACTCTCCCCAGCCTCATCGTCTCCAGAAAATTCAAGACGCTACTATCAAGCTCCAACTAAGTAAGTTGGAACCAATCCTTGCCCGGGTTCAGGACCGATGAAGCGGAGTCCTGCCTAAGGGGAGCCTGCTGAGAATGAGCAACCCCGGTTGACTTGAGTGCACAGGTTATTCCCCGAGTTCGATGACGAAATTGAACAATAAGGGGAAAACTGTTAGGGAAAAATAACTCGGTATCATTTCCTCCAGCCTCCAGGCAGGACCCACATCCTCGGGTCCCTGATACAGGAACGCTCCAGGTCCCCGCTAAAAGGAACCCTGGGACCAGTCCCAGGGACCGACCTCTCTTCCGAGAAATGGAAGATTTCTGATTAGGAGAACCTTTCATATTTCCGAATATGGAAGAGTTCAACCTAAATCAAACTGACTTCAAGGCGACTATATAAGGGCTCCTAAGTCCCAAAAGCAAAGGATCGACTTCTCTAAGGCTTAGAGACTAGGGTTAGACAGCTAGAATTCGAGTTCTTACCTAATACTTTGTAACCTTGTTTACTTTCGCTTGTTCTACCAAATAAAACGTTTCTTTAAGCCTATCTTCTTATTACTTTACCCAAATCCTCACGAAACATACAAACCTACTCAAAACACATACGATTCTCTAGCTTATCCATCGTTCTGTGGTACTCTAAAAGAGCCTACACAAAAAAACCCCTAACACACTGGACACATGGACTCTTACTCAAGCAAGTATCTGAACATACATGTAGTCTTATCTAGTTCATTTCTTCTCTCTCTTCTCACTTCTTCTCAGCCAATGTCTCCCTTTTCTAAAGGGTATCATTTTATTTTTTTAATTGACAGAGATAATTTGGACATGCTTCCATGAATCAAACTCTAATGGTTGTAGCCACTAGATCCTGTTCACTTCTTTTTGACCTTTATCTTTTTCTAGAATTTTAATGAATCAAGCTTTAATGGTTGTAGCCACCAAATTCTGTTCTTATCCTTTTTAAAACTGAAGGGGAGTGAGGGGGGAGTAGCGACACACATACTTTCTTACCTTCCGGACTTGCAGGAAGAATCCAATCCAATGTATACCAAGCCCGAAGACAAGCAGATTAAGCTCAATTAGGTTGGAGGTCAGCTTTGGTTCCTTCAAACAATATCAGCAAGTGTGGATAATTGGCTGGTGACCCGCTTTGGTATCTCTAGTACACTCTGCGGTCAATAAATCTAAGAATGGTGCTAGAGAGTGGTTAGATAATCCTTCTTGACTCAATAAAACTCTTTTGAAAACATTTTATAAAACTCATAGATAAAATAAATATCAATAAACCTCCCCCAGACATAGATTACACTGTCCTTAGTGTTTATCTAGCCGGAGTTTGGTGGGAAATAAATCATAAGTGCATAAGTAACAAGGTAGAACGATATACCTGCTCGCTGATGTTGATTATCAATCCACGTGTTTGAGTTTTCGTCGGCTGATTCTGGTGTGGTACTGTTGATTGATATCGATCTGGTCTCATCGCTCAGTAGGCCAGGAAATCGTCTCCACGGATCCTTTTTTTATATACCCAAAATAAAGCATAATATTAGTAGAACCTCCCCCTGACTTAAACAACACTGTCCCAGTGTTATACAGTCTAAGATGGTTGGAAGATAAACCATAAGTACTAAATTTAACAAGGTTTCGCGAGTATAACTGCCATTGATGTCAGTATCGCCCAACACAGTTAAGTGGCGATCGATACTTATGATGCTCTGTCGATCGATACGCTGGCCAGCAGTCGATCGATGCTGGTCCTAAACTCATGAACCTTGGATCTCTTTTTTTTTGCATAAAATTTGAAAACGAAAATCAGTAAAAATTAAAACTTAGCTTTAAAGAAAATACCTAATAGTGGGTTGCCTCCCACTTAGCGCTTATTTTTAGTCATTAGCTTGACTTCTAGAGATCTGAATCAGTCCGGATGAGAATGTGAACTTGCTCCAAAACAAGTGTTAGTGTCTCTCTTCCTTATCTTGTTGATGCAGTTGATAAAAGCTCTTGCAGAAACTTTCCCTTGCTCTCCTAGCTCTGGATCACATAGCACCCTAACCATGGTAACAGGTTCTGGACCTCCTCTGCAGCGCACTCTACACTCAAGATTTCCTTCTTGACATTGCGAAGAGACTAGTGACAGGAGATCTGCGTACCTTCTTCTTCTTTTTCTTCTTCCTCTTCCTAGTCCTTCCCCTAGACTTAGACTTTTCAGTCTTGGTCTGTTCTGAAATTCGGAGGGTGTCGATCGATGTGGATGGCTGAATGGCAATCGATTCTCTAGGTAGCCTGTCGACCGATGCTGCTGGCTGAATGTCGACCGATGGTGAAAATGGTTTTGCAGGCTCAAGACTCGAATCGACTGTACGTGCTGGATCTTCAAACATCTCTATGCATGAAATAAACTCCTCACTCTTATTCTTTTCAACAGGATCGTAGAAGAATCTTTCATCAACATTCGTCAAGCAAATCTTATTCTTCTTTAGATCACAAACTGCCCCTACTGTAGCCATGAATGCCCTTCCAGAAAGTAGAGAAGATGTCTTGCCTGATTTGATCTCCACGACAGGAAAGTCCACAGGGATAGTGCATTCCCCTATCTCCACCTTAACATTCTGGATCATTCCTGCTGAGTTTGCTTTGTACTTCTTGGTAGCACACTCGTAAGTTAATCTCGGTTATACTCCTCCTGTAAGTATATTACTTTGAAGCCTTCATTGTGGATATCATATAGTGACACCTTTATTCATTAGGCTCATTTGAATTTGATGTTGTTCTACCTATAGTATATGTCATGAGTGGAGGGAAGAAGTTAGAGCCCAACGTTTGTCAAAATTGCGTGATATGATCATTAGTCTATTATATATATATCATAGCAAACATTTTGTTATTCGTATTCTGAGTAATCTAATCCTTTTATTTGTCATAGGGTCCATACTCACTTAAAATGAAGGTTCCATCTTTAGTCCTAATAGCTCAACAGCGTCTATGGCCATGATGCTAACTACAGATCCAGTATCGCAGAGGTCATCTGGCAAGTCTTGGTCATGTATACAGCATGGAATCAGGAACTTTCCAGGATCTTGCTCCTTCTTCAGAGTCATCTTAGGTTTACGGATGACCTTGTTGAATAGCAGCTCAATGTCCTTATCTGTCTCTCTGCTCTCTCGGAAGAAATTACCAAGTCTGTACTTATAATATGCTTTCCCCGAAAGACATATCCTTAGGAACCCTCTTCACCCTCTTATTAAATTCATCAACTTCCACTTTGTTAGCTTCTCTCCTAAGGTGTTTGGGAATATAGGGTTTCCTAGATTTCACTTTCTTCCCACTTGTAATTCTTTATTCAGTTGCCTGCTGTTCCATGGAAGGTTCGTGTCCATCCATTTGGTGTCGATCGATATCTGGTTTATGTCGTCGATCGATACTTTCAACGAAAGAGGTTTCAGCTAGGATCGATTGCTCTTGCTCCGGTGCCTCTGCATGTTGCTGACTGGTCTCCTCTGGTGTCTTTAAACAAACTGATGTTTGAGATTGGTTTCGAGTTGCATTCAAGCGGTCTGCATCCATGCTTGGTAAACGCACTCGATATGTCAAAGGCGGGCATCGATTGCCGCTCGGCTGCTGTTGCCGTTCAGTGTTCACATCTTGTTGTCGATCAATGTTTTCCCTTTTAGAACAGTACAGGATGGGAGGATGAGGGTATCGTGCGGTGAAGTCTGAATGGATCTGAATTCGAACAGTTTTTTCGATCCCAAAAGTGGTGTCGATTGATGCTCGGCTGATGATGTCGATCGGTGCTCAGTTGTTGGTGTCGATCGACACCAGTACGAGCTTCCTATGGTCATGGAGCTTTCGACTAGAAACGCATCTTCTTCCAGCTGCTCCTGCTCGAGCACTTCCCCAAAGTCATTATCTGAGATGGTATCAACATGGTGCCTCTCACTTTCCACAGCTTTCCCTTTGACCATAGCTTCTTGCTTCTTCACAGCTTCTGCAGTCTGAGAAACCTGGGTATCCAGCATCATGACATGGACATCTAAGGTTTCAAATTTTCTATTCAGCTCTTTGTAGAGAACATCCAACCTCAGATTTAAGTATGCACTCGTCTCCTGCTGAATTTCCAGGACCTTCTCTATCATAGATTACATCGTTTATATATGGCCCTGATCCTCATCCTTCTCAACAGCATGTTCTACCAACGAGACTTCATGTACATAACCAATGTTGGCTTCAACTATCTTGTCACCATCTATTACAGCCTATCTCATCTTGTGCATATCCAAATTCTTGGAAACTTTTCTTGACACTCAGTTCTCAATCAATTCCTTAGCTTCCTCTAGGATCCTTGTCTCGAAGTTTCCTTCGCTTGCAAGATGCAGCCTTATATAATATCGCACATCAATACCCTTGCAAAACCTCTTCAACGACTGAATCTCTGTAAAACCATGATGTGGACAGTCCTTTTGGTATCTCCTAAACCTCTCCCAAGAGCTTTTGAAAGCTTCTCTAGGTCCCTGAGAGAATGGCCAAATCTCATCTCTTATCTCTTCAGCCTTTTCATCATAAAAAAATTTAGTCAAAAACGCAGTCCTGACATCATTCCAGGTAGTGAGAGATCTTGGTGGTAATTGCTTCAGCTATCTAATCGCATTCCGAGAAAGAGAATATTTGAACAGCTTATAGATGATGTAGTCTCAATATGATCCAAGGGATTTTCATGTGGAAGACCATGAAAAAGGTGCTAATCCAATAGAACCAGTATGCGGGTTTCATATTAACTCCTTGGATCGCTGGAGGTTGAATTGCATTCCTATTGGTATAGAACTGACTCGACAGGATCCATTCTGCCATCGTTCTCTGTCGAAGAACTCTATCAACCTCTGTAGCAGCAGATGTGTCAAGGATTACAGCCCTATGTGCATATACTTTATGACCTGCTGCATTACACATATGACCCTCAGGGTCATGCAGGTCTCCATTCTCATTCCTTGTCAGCACAGGAGCCGCGACCATGTTGTCTGTTCGCGGTTTGGTATCTATCGACGCTAGATTTGAAGTGTCGATCGTTGCTCTCTCACAAATGTCGATCGACGAAGAAGAGTTGGTGTCGATCAATGCTGCACGTTTCTCTTTGCGGGTCGTGCGTTCCAGTCGTGGTGGGTCTGAGAAGAATAGTAATTCCTCCTTGCTGCTTTTGGTACAATTGGGCATGTACCTGAAAAACAAGAAAAAACTTTTGTGAATAACTTAAAACAGTAAATAAAACCTAGACTAAACCTAATAATCAAGTCTAATGGCGATCAAAGCTCCCCGGCAACAGTCTCAAATTTGATATCACTCAAATTACCCTAAGGAGTGATTTGTACCCTCTCAAATAAGAGGTTGAGTTGTAGCACTTAGGGATCGAATCCCCAAAGAGCTAGGGCACACAATAGACTATAGAAATCAAGATTAAGCTAGGCAAACAGTTTATAAAACAGTAAATAAATGAATGCAAGGTGAACAAAGTAGTTGTTCGATTGGTTAATTGAGGTTGTAACCAATTAGGAGAAATAGCTAGACTAAGAGATTTATCAATCAAGAGATTCAATACTACAATCAAGGATGCTAAGGGTTTTATAGATTCAATTCTAGAACTCGATTTTAATAAGTAGCAATCCAGCTTTCGCATGCAATTGCTAATCAGCTGTCTAAGTCCTATGTTCCAGCTTTCGCGTGCGGACCAGAAGTCAAGCTAAATGACTATAACAAAGCGCTGAGTGGGAGGCAACCCAGTATTAGGTAATTTCTTTCAGTTTAGTTTTGATTGTCACTGATTCAAGTTTTTATTTATTGTAGATCAAAAAAAAAGACAGATGAACAGTAACTACAGTTGTGTAGCAACCGCACTGTAGCAGATGCACAGTAGCAGATGCACAGTAGCAAGGAAATCGATCGACACTGTAGCAAAAAATCGATTGACACTGTAGCAAAAAATCGATTGACACTGTAGCAAAAAACCAGGAGTTACTGTAGCAGTGTTATTGTAGCAGGACAGTGTTCATCGGAAAAAAGTTATGTTTTATTAGTTATGTTTTATTAGTTATCTTTTACTGACTTTTAGTGTTTTTGTTTATGATAGGTAAAAGGAAAAAGATCTTTTACTGACTTTTAGTGTTTTTGTTTATGATAGGTAAAAGGAAAAAGATCCAAGGAAAAAGAGTTGATATACAAGAAGCGATCGACGATAACATGCCATTTTCGGTCGACAGAGCATCATGAGTATCGATCGATCGCTAGTTAACTGTCTCGATCGACGCTCACCATCAGTGATTAGGTATAACGTTTCACCTTGTTAAATATTGTCCTCATGTTTTATTTCCCTACCAATCTTAAAATGTATAACACGGGTGAAAGCGTTGTTAAAGTGTGGGGGAGGTTCTACTAAATATACTAAAGTGGATCAATCTGTCAACTATTCACACTTCCTGAGATTGTTTGAAGGAATCAAAGCTGACCTCTAACACTAACCCTGACACAACTGCTTGTCTTGGGGCTTGGTATACATGAGATTGGATTCTTTAAACAAGTCTGGAAGGTAAAGCCTTGTGTAGATTTATCACCTTTTATCTATCTATTTCGACCCTAGATTTATAGGTAGAGCTATTTATTTTCAAAAAAAAACGAAAAAGAAGGAAAAAGAAAAAAATAATATATAAAAAAAAAATATATATATATATAGGTGTTAGTTAGGTGGAATCTGAACAGGACTTGGTGGCTACAACCATTAAGGCTTGATTCATAAGGATTCCAACAAAAATAATTCGAACGGGACTTGGTGGCGGCAATCATCAAGGTTCGATTCACATGAATTCTTGGATATAGGTCAAAAGGAAGTGAACAGGACTTGGTGGCAACCACCATTAAGGCTTGATTCATGGAAGTCTGTCCAATGTTGGTCAATGATCTTGCAATATAAGCAGACTTTGACTGAAGAGAGAAATTAGTAGAGAGAAAAGATATGAACTAACTTTTACCTGCAGATCCAGATACTTGTTTGAAAATCCTTGCATCCTGTGATTGATGCTCCTAAGGTAAAGCTTGCACTTTTATTTATGCTAGAAATGAGGTTGGTAGAGGGGAATTTCAGGCAGGATTTGCTAAGTTCTTGGCTAGGTGAATTTGGTTGCTAAGCTAGGATATGGTATAATGTGCTTTTGTGATTAAGATTTCTTAGATGTGGATTGCAATATTGTAGAGTGATGATTCTAAGTTTTAAATCATGTGAATCTTTGCTGTTTTCAAACCTTTTTCAGAGAGACTGCCAATCTGTTTTGCTTGAGGAAAAGCAAAAAGGATAAGTCTGGGGGAGTTTATTTAGAGTGTTTACAGGCTCAGGGACGATTTGGAGGAAAGTGGTGATTTTGGTGTCTTTTGGAGCTTTTTGAGGTGCAGAACTGCACAGACGCGTCGGATGTCTAGCTATGGACTGTGACCTTCCCACCGTTAGACTGATCCCATATTTTCATACAAGATAGATCTTTGAGTTAGCTTTCCAATGCCACCAGTTTGAGGTCAAGCAGCATCCTGTAGCAGAGGTTATGCCCGTTTTTCTGAGGAGTGGTCAGTCTACCTCGCGAGAGGAAACTGCCGAGAAGAGGAACGTATGTCGATCGATGCAGCACTCTTGACATCGATCGATATGGATGCCAGAATGCGGGCCGATCATATTTTATGACCGACTGAAAGCCCAGAAGCAACCACAAATTACCAGAATACCCTTGGACGACCAGAAACCCTATTTATGTTATTTATAAGCCATTGTTGACGGCTACGCTATCTAAGCTTTCTTAAATTCATTGTTCTTAGTTAGGAGAGAAAGGAGGAACTCTTTCAGAGTCCTCCTGGAACTCAATTGTCTTTGGTTTTATATCTATTGCAATTTCATCTATTCTTTCTATGATTTATGTGACAAACTTCATGTCTGAATAGATCCACCTATTAGGTTTAGGGTTCAGATAGGTTATGAGGGATTAGCCCAAAATATAGAACTGCTAAGTTGTGATATTCATCATAGGATTGTTCTTACTGCTTGTGTTCTAGAGTCATGAACTAGAACCCTGATCTTAGAATCATTAGGCACAATGCCATCGCTTGGTCTTTTCTTTTTTCTCTGAACTGAATTCTATTGAGCTAGGATTGCTAGAACATACGAGAGTTGATTTAGGAACCCTGGTGGACACATATTCAACCCGATCGTAAAGCTTGCTAGAAGCGATATCGATCGATGATCCAATAGATTAATCGATCGATATTGTGAAAGGTGTATCGATCGATATTCCTATAGAATAATCGATTGACACTTTCTACAGATCAACATGCGAGAGCTGAGATCTTAGATCTAGTGATAGATAATCTAGACAAGCGAGAGCTGGTACATTATTGTTATTGTTTGAGTTCTATAATATCTTGCAAACAACAATTAGCCTCTATATCATTATAATCATGATTACTTGAATAGAAACCCTAGATTTAGCAACCATCCTTCCATTAAACAACTCCTTGCCAAGCTGAACAATTGTCTTGTTCAACTTGTTGACTGCTTTATAAACTATTAGCCTAGCTTAATTATACAACTATTAGATCTAATTGGTTCCCTAGCTCCCTGTGAATTCGATCCCTCAGTACTACAACTCGGTCTGTTATTTGAGAGAGTATAAATCACTCCTTAGGATAATTTGAGTGAAATTAACCCCTACGAGGCTACATAGCCCGCTTCAATCAAGAGAAGGTGGCTATTCCCGAATGCAGCATCCCCATTGCTATCTCTGCCTTCAAGAGAGGCTTGCTCCCCGATCAGGACCTCAATAAGGAGTTAACCAAATACCAGTGCAAAACCATGGAAGACGTCCTATCTCGAGCCTGGGCAAAGGTAAAATGCGAGGAAAATGTTGCCAGCTGCGCTAAGGCACAACAAAAGCAAGATCCCAGGACAATCAGATCAGACCAAACCGAGCGAGACGAGAAACCCTCTCGAAGACTAGCCAGGGATTACGGAAATCGAAACCGGGGCAGATACCAGAACTGGCCGATCGAGAAGGCGGATGGGATGGCAGTGCCCACGTGGCCAGACATCTCTCACCTCTCCTTCTCAAGGCCGGAGCTGATCAGTGTTCTGAGGCAGATGGGCCAGCAGGTCAAGTGGCCTCAGAAGATGAAAGCACCTGACTCTTTCCGGAACCCTGGTTTCTGGTGCAACTTCTACCGAGACCACGGTCACAAAATGGAGGACTGCATCGCACTGAAGATCAAGGTCAACGAGTTTCTTAAGAAAGGACACCTCAGGGAGTTCCTTTCCGAGAAGGCCAAGAGCCATATAAGCAAGGAGACAATAGGAAAGCCCACTGAAGCTGCTCCCGTCTCGCCACCTCGACAAGACCGATCATGTCATATCGGGTGGTTCGGAGATCAGCGGCATAAGCCACGCAGCCGCGAAGAAAAGCACCTGGAACGCCAAGCCCGGCCTAGAGGCAGCCAAGCAAAAACGCATACTCCTAGGTACGGACGAAATAAGTTTCACGGCCAAGGAGCAGAAGAAAGTTCTCACCCCACATCACGACGCCTAATAGACCATGGGATCTTACCCACTGTTAGCCATGGTTAATTAGTGTTTTAATAACTAATTACTATTATATAAAGTCTATTTAGAGTATTTACAGGTTCAGGTACGTTCTGGAGAAATATGGTGATTTTGGAGCCTTTTAAGGTGCAGAAATGCACAGATGCGTCAGATGTCTAGCTATGGATAGAAACCTTCCCACTGTTATATTTAGTCCATAGATTGACACAAGATAGATCTTTGAGTTAAGTTTCCAATACCACCGGTTTGAGGTCAATCAGCATCTTATAGTAGAAGTTATGCCCGTTTTAATAAAGAGTGATCAGTCTGCCTCGCGAGAGGAACCTGTCAATGAGATGAAGGACTGTCGATTATGAAACAGCATTGGTGTCGGTCGACAGTGATGCCAGAATATGGGCTGAGCATATTTTATGACCGACCGAAGCCCAGAAGCAACCACAAATTACCAGAATATCCTTGGCGACCAGAAACCCTATTTATGTTATTTATAAGCGAGTGTTGATGGCTGCACTATCTAAGATTTCTATTCTATTGTTTCTCTTAGGTTAGGATAGAAGGGAGGAACTCGTTCAGACTCCTCCTGGAACTCCTTTGGTTTTTTTATCTATTCTATTACCGTTTTATATCTATTCATCTATGATTTTCTATGACAACTTCATGTCTAAATAGATCCACCAGTTAGGTTTAGGGTTCATATATGATAAGGGATTAGTCCAAAATATATAATTGCTAAGTTGTTAGGATATCCATCAATTTAATTGAACTTACTGCTTGTGTTTTAAAGTAGCTAACTAGAATCATGTTGTTAGGATAAATAGGCGCAAGCGAGAGCATGGTCTATTGCCTGGACCATTCATATTGTGTTAGTATTGCTAGAGAAAGAAAAGAGTTGATCTAGAAACCTAGTGAACATAGTTCAAACCTGGTCGCTAAAGCTTGCTAGAAGGATCGTCGATCGACAACTCGGTAGTTGTATCGATCGATGGTCTAAAAAGTGTATCGATCAACAGCTCATTGATAGCGTCGATCGACACTTTCTCAAGATCAATATGCGAGAGTTGAGATCTTAGATGTAGGAATAGGTAATTTAAACATGCAAAATTTGATAGATTATTGCTTAGTTTGAGTTCTAGAATATCCAACCTTAGTCTCTATACTACTATAATCCTGATTTCCTGAATAGAAACCCTAAATCTAGCAAACCATCCTTCCATCAAACCCCAATCAATCAATCGAGCAATTAACTTGCTCACAAATCTGTCTTTTATATTTAATCATTAAATCAACCTAGCTTAATCAAACTTAATAAGATTTAATTGGTTCCCTAGCTCCCTGTGAATTTGATCCCTAAGTACTACAACTCGACCTCTTATTTGAGAGATTATAAATCACTTCTTAGGGTAATTTGAGTGATATGAAATTTGGCCCCGCTGGGGCGCTTTAATCACCATTAGATCTTGTTTAGTTAGATTTAGTCTTGTTTTTACTATTGTTAAAAAAAACTGATAAAATATTTTCTTCTGTTTCAGGTATATACATCTTAGTACCAAGAACAACAATGAAGAGAGGATTTAGGGGTTCTTCAAAGAAGGAGCCTGCTGATTCACGCACGATCCGTAAGTCTACGAGGGAAGTATCGATCAACACCCTCCAAGCAACAGCGATCGACAGCGTGGACCAGAAATCGATCGACAGGAACACAACCCCATCGATCGACATTACTAGCGAGAAGGCGGAGAAGGTCGAGGGGACTGCAATCCCTGATGATTCTACTGTCGCTGAAGTGGGCGACTTTGAGTTAAAACCTATATACGTTACTCTTATGGAACAGCGTTCCTTTCATGGCTTTCCTCACGAGCAAACAATGGACCAAATCAACATGATTGAGGAATTGGTATTGTTTATCTTCAATGAAGTCTTTGAAGATCACTACTTCTGCAAACTCTTTCCATACTCCCTTACTGAAGATGCAACTCACTGGTTGAAGATGCTCAACAGATTTCTTTATGATGCTGCAGCAAATCTAGAGATTGAGATGGAATCTATGAGGAGATATATGGTAGAGGGTGATGAACAACATGTGTCTGGAGAGATGAGCAGAGTAGAGGAAGTTGGTACTTCGGCACGACCTCAACGTTGACCGATGGCACGACCTCAACGTCGACCGACGGCACGACCTCAACAACGACCGACGGCACGACCTCAATGTCGGCCGACGGTACGACCTCATCATTGACCGATGACAAGAAATCTTCCATGTTGAGGTCGACGATGAGGTCGTACCGTCGGTCGACATTGAGGTCGTGCCGTCGGTCGACGTTGAGGTCGTGCCATCGGTCGATGTTGAGGTCGTGTCTACAGTACCAACTTCCTCTACTCTGCTCATCTCTCCAGACACATGTTGTTCATCACCCTCTACCATATATCTCCTCATAGATTCCATCTCAATCTCTAGATTTGCTGCAGCATCATAAAGAAATCTATTGAGCATCTTCAACCAGTGAGTTGCATCCCCAGTAAGGGAGTATGGAAAGAGTTTGCAGAAGTAGTGATCTTTAAAGACTCCATTAAAGATAAAACAATACCAATTCCTCAATCTTGTTTATTTGGTCCATTGTTTGCTCGTGAGGAAAGCCATGAAAGGAACGCTGTTCCATAAGAGTTACGTATATAGGTTTCAACTCAAAGTCGCCCACTTCAGCGACAGTAGATTCATCAGGGATTGCAGTCCCCTCGACCTTCTCCGCCTTCTCGCTAGTAATGTCGATCGATGGGGTTGTGTTCCTGTCGATCGATGGGGTTGTGTTCCTGTCGATCGATTTCTGGTCCACGCTGTTGATCGCTGTTGCTTGGAGGGTGTTGATCGATACTTCCCTCGTAGACTTACGGATCGTGCGTGAATCAGCAGGCTCCTTCTTTGAAGAACCCCTAAATTCTCTCTTCATTGTTGTTCTTGGTACTAAGATGTATATACCTGAAACAGAAGAAAATATTTTATCAGTTTTTTAACAATAGTAAAACCTAGACTAAATCTAACTAAACAAGATCTAATGGCGATTAAAGCGCCCCAGCAACGGCGCCAAATTTCAAATCACTCAAATTACCCTAAGAAGTGATTTATAATCTCTCAAATAAGAGGTCGAGTTGTAGTACTTAGAGATCAAATTCACAGGGAGCTAGAGAACCAATTAAATCTTATTAAGTTTGATTAAGCTAGGTTGATTTAATGATTAAATATAAAAGACAGATTTGTGAGTAAGTTAATTGCTCGATTGATTGATTGGGGTTTGATGGAAGGATGGTTTGCTAGATTTAGGGTTTCTATTCAGGAAATCAGGATTATAGTAGTATAGAGACTAAGGTTGGATATTCTAGAACTCAAACTAAGCAATAATCTATCAAATTTTGCATGTTTAAATTACCTATTCCTACATCTAAGATCTCAACTCTCGCATATTGATCTTGAGAAAGTGTCGATCGACGCTATCAATGAGCTGTTGATCGATACACTTTTTAGACCATCGATCGATACAACTACCGAGTTGTCGATCGACGATCCTTCTAGCAAGCTTTAGCGACCAGGTTTGAACTATGTTCACTAGGTTTCTAGATCAACTCTTGTCTTTCTCTAGCAATCCTAACACAATATGAATGGTTCAGGCAATAGACCATGCTCTCGCTTGCGCCTAATTATCCTAACAACATGATTCTAGTTAGCTACTATAAAACACAAGCAGTAAGTTCAATTAAATTGATGGATATCCTAACAACTTAGCAATTATATATTTTGGACTAATCCCTTATCCTATCTGAACCCTAAACCTAACTGGTGGATCTATTTAGACATGAAGTTGTCATAGAAAATCATAGATGAATAGATATAAAACTGTAATAGAATAGATAAAAAAAACCAAAGGAGTTCCAGGAGGAGTCTGAAGGAGTTCCTCACTTCTATCCTAACCTAAGAGAAACAATAGAATAGAAATCTTAGATAGTGCAGCCATCAACACTGGCTTATAAATAACATAAATATGGTTTCTGGTCGCCAAGGATATTCTGGTAATTTGTGGTTGCTTCTGGGCTTCAGTCGGTCATAAAATATGCTCAGCCCATATTCTGGCATCACTGTTGACCGACAGCAATGCTGTTTCATAATCGACAGTCCTTCATCTCATTGACAGGTTCCTCTCGCGAGGCAGACTGATCACTCTTTATTAAAACGGGCATAACTTCTGCTATAGGATGCTGATTGACCTCAAACCGGTGGTATTGGAAAGCTAACTCAAAGCTGTATCTTGTGTAAAACTATGGGCTAAATATAACAGTGAGAAGGTTTCTATCCATAGCTAGACATCTGACGCATATGTGCATTTCTGCACCTTAAAAGGCTCCAAAATCACCATATTTCTCCAGAACGTACCTGAACATGTATATACTCTAAATAGACTTTATATAATAGTAATTAGTTATTAAAACACTAATTAACCATGGGTAACAGTGGGTAAAATCCCATGGTCTTTTAGGCGTCGTGATGTGGGGTGAGAACATTCTTCTGCACCTTGGCCGTGAAACTTATTTCGTCCGTACCTATGAGCAGGCGTTTTTGCTTGGCTGCCTCTAGGCCGTGCTTGGCGTTCCAGGTGCTTTTCTTCGCGGCTGCGTGGCTTATGCCGCTGATCTCCGAACCACCCGATATAACATGGATCACTCGGTCTTGTCGAGGTGGCGAGACGGGAGCAGCTTCAGTGGGCTTTCCTATTGTCTCCTTGCTTAGATGGCTCTTGGCCTTCTCGGAAAGGAACTCCCTGAGGTGTCCTTTCTTAAGCAACTCGTTGACCTTGATCTTCAGTGCGATGCAGTCCTCCATTTTGTGACCGTGGTCTCGGTGGAAGTCGCACCAGAAACTAGGGTTCCTGAAAGAGTCAGGTGCTTTCATCTTCTGAGGCCACTTGACCTATTGGCCCGTCTGCCTCAGAACACTGATCTGCTCCGGCCTTGAGAAGGAGAGGTGAGAGATGTCTGGCCACGTGGACACTGCCATCCCATCTGCCTTCTCGATCGGCCAGTTCTGGTATCTGGCCCGGTTTCGATTTCCGGAATCCCTGGCTAGTCTTCGAGAGGGTTCCTCGTCTCGCTCGGTTTGGTCTGATCTGATTGTCCTGGGATCTTGCTTCTGTTGTGCCTTGCTTGGCTGGCAACATTTTCCTTGCATTTTACCTTTGCGCAGGCTCGAGATAGGACGTCTTCCATGGTTTTGCACTGGTATTTGGTTAACTCCTTATTGAGGTCCCGATCGGGGAGCAAGCCTCTCTTGAAGGCAGAGATAGCAATGGGGATGCTGTATTCGGGAATAGCCACCTTCTCTTCATTGAAGCGGGCTATGTAGCCTCGTAGGGGTTAATATCACTTAAATTATCCTAAAGAGTGATTTATACTCTCTCAAATAACAGGCCGAGTTGTAGTTCTTAGGGATCGAATTCACATGGACCTAGGGGACCAATTAGATCTAATAGTTGTATAATTAAGCTAGGCTAATAGTTTATAAAGCAGTAAATAAATATAGCAAAGCAGTAAATAAAGCAGTCAACAAGTTGAACAAGACAATTGTTCAGCTTGGCAAGGAGTTGTTTGATGGAAGGATGGTTGCTAAATCTACGGTTTCTATTCAGGTAATCATGATTATAATGATATAGAGGCTAATTGTTGCTTGCAAGATATTATAGAACTCAAACAATAACAATAATGTACCAGCTCTCGCTTGTCTAGATTATCTATCACTAGATCTAAGATCTCAGCTCTCGCATGTTGATCTGTAGAAAGTGTCAATCGATTATTCTATAGGAATATCGATCGATACACCTTTCACAATATCGATCGATTAATCTATTGGATCATCGATCGATATCGCTTCTAGCAAGCTTTACGATCGGGTTGAATATGTGTTCACCAGGGTTCCTAAATCAACTCTCGTATGTTCTAGCAATCCTAGCTCAATAGAATTCAGTTCAGAGCAAAGACCAAGCGATGGCATTGTGCCTAATGATTCTAAGATCAGGGTTCTAGTTCATGACTCTAGAACACAAGTAGTAAGAACAATCCTATGATGAATATCACAACTTAGCAGTTCTATATTTTGGGCTAATCCCTCATAACCTATCTGAACCCTAAACCTAACAGGTGGATCTATTCAGACATGAAGTTTGTCACATAAATCATAGAAAGAATAGATGAAATTGCAATAGATATAAAACCAAAGACAATTGAGTTCCAGGAGGACTCTAAAAGAGTTCCTCCTTTCTCTCCTAACTAAGAACAATGAATTTAAGAAAGCTTAGATAGTGTAGCCGTCAACAATGGCTTATAAATAACATAAATAGGGTTTCTGGTCGTCCAAGGGTATTCTGGTAATTTGTGGTTGCTTCTGGGCTTTCAGTCGGTCATAAAATATGCTCGGCCCGCATTCTGGCATCCATATCGATCGATGTCAAGAGTGCTGCATCGATCGACATACGTTCATCTTCTCGACAGTTTCCTCTCGCGAGGTAGACTGACCACTCCTCAGAAAAACGGGCATAACCTCTGCTACAAGATGCTGCTTGACCTCAAACCGGTGGCATTGGAAAGCTAACTCAAAGCTCTATCTTGTATGAAAATATGGGATCAATCTAACTGTGGGAAGGTCACAATCCATAGCTAGACATCCGACGCGTCTGTGCAGTTCTGCACCTCAAAAGGCTCCAAAAGACACCAAAATCACCACTTTCCTCCAAATCGTCCCTGAGCCTGTAAACACTCTAAATAAACTCCCCAGACTTATCCTTTTGCTTTTCCTCAAGCAAAACAGACTGGCAGTCTCTCTGAAAAAGGTTTGAAAACAGCAGGGATTCACATGATTTAAAACTTAGAATCATCACTCTACAATATTGCAATCCACATCTAAGACATCTTAATCACAAAAGCACATTATACCATATCCTAGCTTAGCAACCAAATTCACCTAGCCAACAACTTAGTAATTCCTGCCTGAAATTCCCCTCTACCAACCTCATTTCTAGCATAAATAAAAGTGCAAGCTTTACCTTAGGAGTATCGATCACAGGATGCAAGGATTTTCAAACAAGTGTCTGGATCTGCAAGTAAAAGTTAGTTCATATCTTTTCTCTCTACTAATTTCTCTCTTCAGTCAAAGTCTGCTTATATTGCAAGATCATTGACCAAGATTGGACAGACTTCCATGAATCAAGCCTTAATGGTGGTTGCCACCAAGTCCTGTTCACTTCTTTTTGACCTATATCCAAGAATTCATGTGAATCGAACCTTGATGATTGCCGCCACCAAGTCCCGTTCGAATTATTTTTGTTGGAATCCTTATGAAGCAAGCCTTAATGGTTGTAGCCACCAAGTCTTGTTCAGATTCCACCTAACTAACACCTATATATATATATATTTTTTTTTTATATATTATTTTTTTTCTTTTTCCTTCTTTTTCGTTTTTTTTTTTTAAATAAATAGCTCTACCTATAAATCTAGGGTCGAAATAGATAGATAAAAGGTCATAAATCTACACAAGGCTTTACCTTCCAGACTTGTTTGAAGAATCTGATCCCATGTATACCAAGCCCCAAGACTAGCAGTTGTGTCAGGTTTAGTGTTGGAGGTCAGCTCTGATTCCTTCAAACAATCTCAGGAAGTGTGAATAGTTGACAGATTGATCCACTTTAGTATCTTTAGTACTATCTGCAATTAGTAAATCTAGAATGCTGCTAAAGAGTGGTTAGATAACATGCAAAAATCAAATAAGTTCATTATCCCCTTCTTGACTCAACAGAACTCTTTTGAAGACATTTTTATAAGACTCATGAACACACTAATATTAGTAAACATCCCCCCAGACTTAAAGTACACTGTCCCTAGTGTATATCTAGTCGGAGTTATGGTGAAAAATAATCATAAGTACATAATTTATCAAGTAAGAACGATGACCTGCTCAGTGTCGATCGACACAATGAAGTGACAATGGATCGTTGTTGATGAAGTGTTGTCGACTGATAGCGACATGGTCTCATCAGTCGATGGCTAGAGCAATCATTCGACACAATGAAGAGACAATCGATTGTTGGATCTGAACTGCTGTCGATTGATATCGAACTGGTCTCATCGGTCGATATGCTAAGGAATCGTCTACACGGATCTTTTTTTTTAAATAGCTAACTATAACACAAAATATTAGTAGAACCTCCCCCACACTTTAACAACGCTTTGACCAGTGTTATACATTCTAAGATGGTAGGGAAATAAACCATGAGGACAATATTTAACAAGGTGAAACGTTATACCTGATCACTGATGGTGAGCGGCGATCGATCGATACTCGTGATGCCCTGTCGACCGAAAATGGCCGGTTATCGTCGATCGCTTCTGGTATATCAACTCTTTTTCCTTGGATCTTTTTCCTTTTACCTATCATAAACAAAAACACTAAAAGTCAGTAAAAGATCTTTTTCCTTTTACCTATCATAAACAAAAACACTAAAAGTCAGTAAAAGATAACTAATAAAACATAACTTTTTTTCCGATGAACACTGTCCTGCTACAGTAACACTGCTACAGTAACTCCTGGTTTTTTGCTACAGTGTCGATCGATTTTTTGCTACAGTGTCGATCGATTTCCTTGCTACAGTGTCGATCGATGCTACAGTGCATCTGCTACAGTGTGGTTGCTACACAACTGTAGTTACTGTTCATCTGTCTTTTTTTTTTGATCTGCAATAAATAAAAACTTGAATCAGTAACAATCTAAACTAAACTGACAGAAATTACCTAATAGTGGGTTGCCTCCCACTCAGTGCTTTGTTATAGTCATTTAGCTTGTCTTTTGAGATCTGATTTAGTCCGGATGAGAATGAGAACATGCTCCAAACAAGTCTCAATGTCTACTCTCTGAAGCTTTATCATTCTTGTGTGAAAGCCTCCTCCATAGACTCTTCTCTTTTGTCTATCATCTCAGCAATAAGGAGTGCTCGAACCTTTGCAAATGGCTTTGAGAAGCATCTGCTGCGCACTCTGGATTTCCTGATACCATCTGAGAAGCGAGGAATTAATGATACTTGAGGACCGTCTTTGATCCTTTTTTCTTCTCCCAATTCCTCCTCTTCTTCCCCCATACTTGTCTGATCGCGTAGTGGTATCTCCATCCCTAAGATTTTCACATACATCGAATTCTTTCTGTTATGATATGCGCCTAGTGTCGATTGACGATGAAGTGGTAGTGTTGATCGATGGTGAAGGTGTAGTATCGATCGATGGTGAAGTGGTAGTGTCGATCGATGGTATTTGGTCGGTTATGACTGATGATGCTTCTGCTGGGTCCTTATCGACTTCATCTCTAAATCGCAACCCTCTCTGAGAAGCTTCTACGTGCTGATGATCAGCCAATACCTTATTGTAAGAACTGAACTGCATACTTCAATCAGGTGGAATAGGAGATTCAGCTTCAAATACAGCGGATGGAACCACAATCTTCACAGGATCATGTATCCTCTTCACTCTTTTGTGAAACCCAGCAGCTTCTTCTGTCCAGATAGGTGGTCTCTGATGTTTAGGGACAGTAAGGTGTCTAGCAATGGGTATCGATCGATATTAGGTGGGTGGTGTCGATCGATAATTGGTTGGCGGTGTCGATCGATGTTGGGTGGGTTTTGATCGATGATGTGAATTTTTTGTCGATCGATCTCAGCAGGTTGGTGTCTATCGATGCTAGCCTTTGAAGTTTCCAGATCTCCTCTCGAAGTGTGTTAATCGTCATCAAGCTTCTTCTCTGAATTCTGATCCATCTCCTCAAGCCATTCCTCCAGCTCTAAGAAGTCTTCCATAGGGGCTTCTTTTTCTACATCGTCGATCGATGTTGAGGTTGTACCCTTGGTAGACGTTGAGGTTGTGTCTTCAGTACCAGCTTCCTCTACTCTGCTCAGCTCTCCAGACACATGTTGTTCATCCCTTTTTGCCATAATGTTGTCGAGCACCTGTATTGGAATCATATACTCCTCATCTAACGATGCCAAGAACCTGTCCCATTTATCATTTTTCTCTGTTTCTTGAATTGCTTCAGCATCATCAAGAAATTTGTAAAGGGAGGCTCTTTCAGTGTCATCCTAGCTGGTTAGATATCCTGGTTGCAGTTGACTGAACCATCTGAATGCATCCCCAGAGATAGAATAGGGGAAGATTTTGCAGAGCATGTGGTATTCAGACACTTCATTCTGCTCACTCCTTGACACGAGATCCTCAAGCTCCTTGATGTGGTTTCTGGGGTCTTGGTGAGGAAGGCCCTGGAAGGGGTCTTGACCTACCCAATCATACCACTCTCGGCTCAGGTCAAAGTCATTCATCTCAGCAACACCAATCACATCGGGGATCACAGCACCCTGAGCATTAATTAACTGTCCTGCGCAGTTGCGAGTGCGACCTTCTTCGTCTCTTAACATCCCATTCTCATCGACCTTAAGAATAAGCACTTCCACCTTCTCTACCTCCAAACAAGTGGTGGCAGACGGCAGATGAATAGTGTCGATCGACGGTTGAAAAGCAGTGTCGATCGACGGTTGATGGGCAGTGTTGATCGACTTCAGGTGATCAGTGTCGATTGACGTCAGGTGAACAGTGTCGATCGATGTTGGGTGAACAATGTCGATCGACGTCAGGTGATCAGTGTCGATCGACATCAGGTGAACAGTGTTGATCGACGATGGGTGAACATTATCGATCGACGTTGGATGAACAGTATCGATCGACGCTTGGATTTCTACGCTGCCAATCGCTGCTTGGAGGGTGTCGACTGCCCTCTTAGACTTATGGATCACGCGTTCCAAATCCAGTGGCTCTACTAGTAAGAAGCCTTATTCCCTTGCTGCTTCTGGTACTCATATGTATGCAATAGTAAAACCTAGACTAAATCTAACTAAACAAGATCTAATGGTGATCAAAGCTCCCCGACAACGGCGCCAAATTTGATATAACTCAAATTACCCTAAGGAGCGATTTATACTCTCTCAAATAAGAGGTCGAGTTGTAGTACTTAGGGATCGAATTCACAGGGAGCTAGGGAACCAATTAGATCTAATAGTTATATGATTAAGCTAGGCTAATAGTTTATAAAGCAGTAAATAAATATAGCAAACAAGTAAATAAAGCAGTAAACAAGTTGAACAAGACAATTGTTCAGCTTGGCAAGGAGTTGTTTGATGGAAGAATGGTTCCTAGATCTAGGGTTTCTATTTAGGAAATCATGATTATAATGATATAGAGGCTAATTGTTGCCTGCAAGATATTATAGAACTTAAACAATAACAATAATCTACCAGCTCTCGCATGTCTAGATTATCTATCAATAGATCTAAGATCTCATCTCTCGCATGTTGATTTGTAGAAAGTGTCGATCGATTATTTTATAAGATTATCGATCGATACACCTTTCACAACATCGATCGATTAATTTATTAGATCATCGATCGATATCGCTTCTAGCAAGCTTTACGATCGGGTTGAATATGTGTTCACTAGGGTTCCTAAATCAACTCTCGTATGTTTCTAGCAATCCTAGCTTAATAGAATTCAGTTCAGAGAAAAGACCAAGCAATCGCATTGTGCCTAATTATTCCAAGATCAGGGTTCTAGTTCATGACTCTAGAACACAAGCAGTAAGAACAATCCTATGATGAATATCACAACTTAGCAGTTCTATATTTTGGCTAATCCCTCATAACCTATCTGAACCCTAAACCTAACAGGTGGATCTATTCAGACATGAAGTTTGTCACAAAAATCATAGAAAGAATACATGAAATTGCAATAGATATAAAAACCAAAGACAATGGAGTTCCAGGAGGACTCTGAAGGAGTTTCTCCATTCTCTTCTAACTAAGAACAATGAATTCAAGAAAGCTTAGATAGCGTAGCCGGCAACAATGGCTTATAAATAACATAAATAAGGTTTCTGGTCATCCAAGGGTATTCTAGTAATTTATGGTTGCTTCTGGGCTTCAGTCGGTCATAAAATATGCTTGGCCCGCATTCTGGCATCCATATCGATCGATGTCAAGAGTTATGCATCGATCGATGTGGGAACCGAAATTCGCACTGCCGATTTCCGTTTAAATTAGGAAAGTAGGAGAATCCTAGTTTCCTAGAGGTCTCGGATATTTGCTAATAAGATAAGATAAGAAATCAAAAGAGAGAGCAAGATAGTTCTTATTCCGAATCTGCGTTTGAGCGTTTACAACAAGGTAAGTGCCTGGGCTACGAGTGCTGTCGGCGAGATTCCTAGTTCTAAAATCCCTAAGACGGCAAAAACCTAATTGAATCGCAGCTCGAATAACAAAAACAGAAAATTGCCTAAAATCGCTCTAAGTGCAAAGTTTGCTGTGTGAAAGTCCTCTTTTCTGCCTCTCGCCTAGGACTCCTTATATACACGAGAATAACAATGATAAAGTATAAGAAATCAAAAAGAGAGCAAAGTAGATCTTATTCCGAATTCACGTTTGAGCGTTACAACAAGGTAAGAGTCTGGGCTACGAGAGCTGTCGGCGAGATTCCTAGTCTAAAACCCTAAGACGGCAATAACCTAGTTGAGTCGCAGCTCAAATAACAAAAACGGAAATATGCCTAAATCGCTCTAAGTGCTAAGTTTTCTCTCAAAAGTCCTCCTTCATGCCTCTCGCCTAGGACTCCTTATATACTGGCTCCTTGGTCGGTTTACGCTTTTCCTCTTCTGCCCTTAAGCCGTCATAGCATAAAAAATGGAGATATTCCATTTTTTCCGATCTCCGTAATTATCTTCAAAATTTCGTATTTATCTGTGGAAACTTTGACATTTATCTTTCCTTGGGAACCAAGCGTAAACCGTCATGTGGCTTACAGGCTGTAAGTTAAGAAATCGTAAGTTGGGCCTCGAGTCATGTCTTAGGTCCCTTTGGGCCGTCTTCTGAGTCGAAGCGTTTATTACGGCTTCTTTCGATAAAGAACGAACTTTCCGCGTTTTTATCGTAAAGTTTGATCGATGACTTGGAATGGCGGGAAACATGAAATGGGTTCGCTACGGTCTTCGGGAGATAGCATCGAAGGGTAGATGAGGATGCATGGACTAATGTCGTATCGATGTTTCGGAAGAGCTCGGTCGCTTTGTAGCAACCGAGCGGGACGAACGCTCGGTCGCTACATAGCGACCGAGCGGGACGAACACTCGGTCGCTACGTAGCGACCTAGCGGAACGATCGCTCGGTTGCTACGTAGCGACCGAGTGTAGCGACCGAGCAGGACGGACGCTTGGTCGCTACTTAGCGACCTGACAGCGTGCATGTGCGGTTTGTAGGGTAATGATCGGTCTTGGTTTGTCCGTGTTCCGATCTTCATACTAGGGAACATAGGTTCTGATGTTTTCTTGACCAAGCACGATTTGTTTGCGAAAAGACATACTTGCATTCTGCGGATATTTGGACGTTAACTTTGTCGTGACCGTTTTCGACCCCAACAGTTAGCCCCCCAGCTCGTTAGGATCGTGGATTTCTTAGTGAGATCCCAACGTGCGGTATGGCGAGTTCGGACGAGATTGGTCTATTTAGGCGAAGTTCGTGTCCGAAAATCCGCAAGTAAATAGTAATTTCTCATGCCTATAAGAAGGGAGGTAATTTCTTCACAATCTTTACACTTACTCATTCTCATAGAGAGGTTTCTTGAAAAATTCGTTCTTTTTTTCTCTATCATTTCCTTCTTGAAAAAAAAAGAAAAAACACGAGATGTCGAGTAAGAAGAGGAGTTCGAAGAAAGGGTCCTTGCCCGCTAGCGTTTCTGAAGAGCTCCGTGTGCCAAAGACAGAGTTTGTTCCCCATTCGGTAGACCCGGCCGAGGACGAGGCATGGTGGGCGGCGTGTTATGGTTCGATCACGCCTCCCAAAGAGAAATCATTCCCGGTAATGAACCGTCGTCTGGTCGAGGAAGGTGCACCAAGTAGGAGCACTAGCGAATTCCTCGAAGTCATGCGGTCGTTCTACCATATTTCGGATGCGGTGGAGTTCAGGGTTCCTCGTCAAGGAGAGCCCGCCAGTAGTCCCCCAGAAGGTTATTTTACTTGTTACGAAGCGTTCGTAGTGCGCTGTCGTTTGTGGTTCCCGATTCCCGAAATTATCGTCCGTGCGTTGGATCGTTTCGGGGTGGCGATAAGCCAACTGAATCCCCTTGGCATCCAGCACCTTATTGGAGTTCTGATCCTGAGCTATGAGCATGGTCTTTCTCTTACCGTCGATCATTTTGAAGCACTTCTTAGGTTGCAGATCATCAAGGATACAGACAAGTACAGGCTGGTCCCTCGGAACTTCATGTCAGTGTTTAAGGGGTTTGCTTCTAATTTCAACTCGTGGAAGAAGTTCTTCTTCTTCGTTCGTGTGGACGCTGCGTCTGTCGAGAAGAGTTGTATCCCATTGTTCCAGAGGTTGCCGAACGACCGTCCCTTAATAAATATCCTTGCTCTGTCCCTGAGGACATTATCGCGGTTAGGGATCTGCTCAGGAACGGTCTTTTCTTCTGGACTTCCTTTACGCTGAAGAGAGTTCGAAAGGCATTGAGGTTTACGCATCCTAGTCCTGCTTTGGGCGGGGAAACAGGGAGTGATTCCGAGCCTGACGATCAAGGTCCCGACGCTGCTCCCGCGGTTGCGACGGGGCTAAATTCTTCGAAGGGGAAAGATATCGACCTCGGTGGCCTGGAGTTTTCGGTGGACGATTGCGTGCTTCCAGGATGGGATCCTGATCTTGCTTTTGGCGATGGAAGTGGTACGAGCGAGGTCCCTATTCTGGATTTTGATGATTTCATCGCAGGTCTTCCCTCGGGCTTCGACGCTCCTCCGTCCACGAACGAGTCGGTGAGGCCGAAAGTCGTCGCGGAAGGATTTCGTATCATCAACGGGGTATAGGCTTTTACGAGTTTTGGCGATTGCTTCAAGTGTATATATACTATATTTTTTTTTTGCTTATAATGTGTCCATCGGTTTAACAGGGCTTGAACTTGCTTGGATCGGCCCTTGAGGCGAGCCATAGAGAAGCCATGATCTATCGCTTTAAAGCGGAGAAGGCGGAAAAGGATCTTGCTCGCATGCGGGATGAGATGTTAGCGCGAGATGCTCGACTCGCTCGTGATCATGCGAAGGTCGTTCGTAGGGCGAAACGGAAGGGTAAGAGGGAGATTGTCGAGGTGATGAAGGCTCGTGCCTCTAAATTCCAGGTCGAGTACGGGAACCTCAAGGATGCTTTTAACTTGCTGGGCGACTTCCGTGAGTGCCATGGTTTGGTTGGGAGCCTTTGGAAGACGCGAGCGGATGACTACGTCTTCGAGAGGGAGATGGAATTAATGAAAGGTGGCATGAAGGATCATGCTCACGCTGAGACGCTCATTTCTCCACTCGACGGGAGGATTCAGGGATTCTGGGATCCCATCCCAGTTTCTCCTGATACCATAGAGACTACGACCGAGTTTGCCGGTGGCGATGAGGAAGTGAACTATCCTGCGGATGCATTCGGAGCTTCCTTGTCCGGGAATTTTGACTTTGATTTGTGAGAGGTGAATGTTTGACGGGAAGGAGTTTTCCCCTTCTCTAGTATTCTGCGGCCGAGTGTGGCCTTTCGAACTTTGTATGGGCCTGTTCTGGCCGTTTTTATTTTTATCGGGAGTGGCCGTTGGTGGCTTTGATCCCCTACCGGTATGCAGTTTATATATAATGGATGTTTGTTTGAGTTACTGAGTAGGTTTGAAGTAAACATGAGTTGTCTTCTCACATTTATCTTCGTTGAGGCGTTCGATCTGTTGGTTTGTTCGAGACGTGAGTTTTCGTAATAATTATTTATTCTTACGAACTTTCGGGAACGTTGAGATATGAACGGAGAGACATGTTTTAGGATCTCGTATCATTTAGATATCATGTCTTTGAGATCTCTGAGACCAATGCGATGGGTTTAGGGCAAGACCTAGGTTTACTCTCGGTTTTAAGGTTTGTGCGGTGACTAGCCGGCTATCGATTTTCCTGTTGCGATTTCTACCTGATTCGTACCGATTTAAAGTCCGCGATAGGTTCTCGGCTTATATGACTTGTATGGTACGAATCAAACATCTTTCCAGAGACAATTTTTAAGTCAACTGGAAGTGCTAAACCAAAATTTCAGATTTTTTTTTGTAGCACGCTTTCGTCCTTGTGTTGGACGTTCGAAGATCAAAAGAGTGATCAAGTTGCGTTTGTTTAAGACGGCTGATGTGTTCGTCGGGGCCAATTGACGAACGGAGTGTAAGGTTTTTTGTGGTCTCGTTCGGACAATTTGTTCGCATCGTCTCGACTTTTAACTTGGCGACGTCTCGCAGTTATTTTGAAGACTATACTTATATTTTCGGTGCTGAAGAGGGATTGTTTTGTGATTTTGGGCCGTATGAGGCTGCTGAGGCGCAAGTGTCTTAAAAAGGAGCGATGCATATTGTAGTAAAAAGCTTTCGAAGTCTCTAAAAAACTCGATTACAATAACACATCTTTTCCTATGTGGGAGTATACGAGTATACGCACCCACTCCCTCCCCCCTTTTTAGAGAGGGGGATAGCTGAACTCGTCTTTTGACGAGCTGCCTACGTACCTCTTTCGAGGATCAAGCCATCTCGTAGTTCTATTTTATGCCATGGGCGTTTTTACTCGGCGATTATCGCCGTGCTGACCGCCTTGATCGTGACGACCGTGGCCGGGTCAGCGTTCTCTTCCGGATGTTCCGGTTGAGTCGTAGTGTCGGCTTCGGACTCGTGTTGCGTTCCGAAACCCAAAGCGTTTGCGTCAGCAGACGATTATGAATCGTCTTTTCTTGAAACGTTTTTGGCCGAAGATTTGTCTATCTTCGTGCGTTTGCGATTTGCCGTTGCAGAGGTCGTCATCTGCCTTAACTTGTGCTCCACGAGGAAGCATAGTCGCGACTGTTTCGGACATCCCCAGATAGCTGCGACTCCGTTTCGGGTCGGGAACTTGACGCCCAGGTGGTATGTCGATGGAACGGCCTGCATGGCGTTGAGCCACGGGGTTCCCATGATCACGTTGTAGATGGCAGGACGATCGACCACCGCGAATTCGACGATTTTTGTGATCTCCTTGGCCATGACTGGCAGCTGGATTTAGCCGAGGGTCATTGATACTACGCCTGAGAAACCGGTGAGCGGTTTTGGCGTTGGAGTTACTTCTCCCAGTTCGATGCTCATCTGATTGAGAGTGTCACGGAAGATTACATTGACCGTGCTTCCCGTGTCAATGAGTACTCTGCCGACCTCCAGATCTCGTATGACGAGTTCTATGACGAGCGGATCGCAGTGAGGTTGATCGATCCCGCTGGCTTCCTCCTTTGTGAAGGTGATTGAGCAATTCTGATCATCTCGGATGGGAGACCATGTAGGCCAGTTTGCGCTCGACTCCGTCTTCCGCTGGTAAGCCTTGATGGCCGAAACCGTATCGTTGCAGAATTGCGATCCTCCAATGATCATGTTGACTCTGCGGCGATTGTTATCGTTCCCCTTATCGTCCGGCCTCCTGTCGCGTTTATCCACAGATTGGTTTCTTTGAGGAGATTTTTCCGCAGGAAGATTTTTGTCCGCTTTCGGGGGGGCGATCGGTCTCAAGGATGAGATCTTTCACACTGGTCACTTCCGAGAGTTCTCCAGCTAGTACCTTCGCGGCCAGCCTTGCTCCCAAGACTTTGCAGTTGGTCATGGAATGTCCTCGGGATTGGTGGAACTCGCAGAAGGTGTTTTCATCATATCTTTGATTGCGAGTCCACGTATTACCCATGGTTCAGCCCTGGTCCGAGCTGATCGCATAATTGTGCGCTCCTTGGAGATCTTCCCCCTCGTGATGGACATACTTGAAGCTACGAGGGTTTTTCTTCTTCGTTTTTGGATCTATATCTTTCGAGGACGGCCTTGCCGACTTATGTTTTTGCGATAAGACTTTCGTTTCTTCCTCGATCATGATGTAGTCCGTTGACTTGTGGAGAGTGTCCTGGATCGTCCACGGTTTGTCGAGGGATATCCATTTTCTGAATTTCAACTTGTGCCAGAGCGCCTTTCTGAGCGCATTGATGGCCACCTTGTCGCTTATCCTGCTGACCCTGGACATTACCAACTTGAATCGGCTCATGAACTCGCGGAGGGGTTCGTTTTCCCTCTGGGATAGACTCCAGAGATCGACATCGGAAGTTTCTCTATCTATGAACATAGAGTATTGCTTGAGAAATTCCGATGCGAGCTGTCGGAAGCTTCCGATAGAGTTTCGCTTAAGGCGAGTGAACTATTCAAGGGCTGCCCCTTCTAGATTCTCGACGAACAGGCGGCAGTAGCCGGCGTCTTTTTCGCCGTCCTTCAACCTCGCTCTTCCCATCGTGATATGGAAAGCCTGAAGGTGCGCCCTAGGATCGGTCGTACCATCATACCTCGGTACTTTGAGTTTTCCCGGATTGGATATCCTCATATCTGAGATGCGAGTGGTGAAGGGGGTCTTTCGAGCCCCTTCCAGCAGCCTGTCGATCTCGGATGCAGTGCTGGTAGAGTGATGGATTTGGGATTTCACGGCTCTTACTTCCGCAGCAGTCTTGGTGATATAGTCACGAAGATCGCGGACATCCGACGTCCCGCCAGTAGATTTCCGAGCCTGTCGGCGTTTACTGCGAGTAAGTTCGGTTTGCTTTTCGGCCAGCTCTTCTTGCTCGTTCCAATAGAGGATTTCCTCCTCTTCCGTCATTGGTTTGTCGAATGGAGAGTTTTCCCGAGCGAGTCGGCTTCTGGTCCTCCTTGGATGTCTGTCGACGTCCTCATCGGTATCGTTGGAGACGTCGCTAGGATCCAGGTTGACCTGCTCGACTTCGTTATCCTCCAAATCCTTCGCGGGAGGCGGAGGACTTTCAGGGTTTCCCTTTTCGACGAGAGGTTTCTCGCTAGGGTTTTGACCCGAAGGTCGTTCCTGCAAGGCTCCGGGCCTGTCGAGTGGGGTCGCGAAGTCGAGTCTTCTCCCGCGGACTTTAGTGGTTCTGCGGGGCGGATTGCTCTGGTCCTTGCCGTTAAGGTTTCAACCTGTTTGGTCAAGGTGTTCACGAGCCTGTCCTGTTCTTCCGACCTTTTTTCGTAGGTGGCGAACATCTTCTTAAACTCCTCGAGCGCCGCGGCATTGGCAGGTGCGTTGGCCGCGGATACGTCCGCTGCGGGAGTGTGGAGATCAGTGCCACTGCTTCCGTTTAGAGGAGTCTGCACGTTATCCGCGTCGTCAGTTGACATGTCTGATTGAGCGTGATGTGGTTGAAAGTTAGATTGATCCGTATCCCCCCTCCTTCTAGCGCCAAACTGTGGGAACCGAAATTCCCACTGTCGACTTCTGTTTAAATAAGGAAACTAGGAAAACCCTAATTTTCCAGAGGTCCCGGATATCTGCTAATACCACACGCCAAGCAATCAGAACACGAGAATAACAACGATAAAGTATAAGAAATCAAAAAGAGAGCAAAGTAGATCTTATTCCGAATTCGCGTTTGAGCGTTACAACAAGGTAAGAGCCTGGGCTACGAGAGCTGTCGGCGAGATTCCTAGTTCTAAAACCATAAGACGGCAATAAACTAGTTGAGTCGCAGCTCGAATAACAAAAACGGAAATATGCCTAAATCGCTCTAAGTGCTAAGTTTTCTCTCAAAAGTCCTCCTTCATGCCTCTCGCCTAGGACTCCTTATATACTGGCTCCTAGGTCGGTTTACGCTTTTCCTCTTCTGCCCTTAAGCCGTCATAGCATAAAAAATGGAGATATTCCATTTTTTCCGATCTCCGTAATTATCTTCAAAATTTCGTATTTATCCGCGGAAACTTTGACATTTATCTTTCCTTGCGAACCAAGCGTAAACTGTCATGCGGCTTACGGGCTGTTGGTTAAGAAATCATAAGTTGGGCCTCGAGTCATGTCTTAGGTCCCTTTGGGCCGTCTTCTGACTCGAAGCGTTTATTACGGCTTCTTTCGATAAAGAACGAACTTTCCGCGGTTTTTACCGTAAAGTTTGATCGATGACTTTGAATGGCGGAAAACATGAAATGGGTTCGCTACGGTCTTCGGGAGATAGCATCGAAGGGTAGACGAGGATGCATAGACTAATGTCGTATCGATGTTTCGGAAGAGCTCGGTCGCTACGTAGCGACCGAGCGGAACGATCGCTCGGTCGCTATGTAGCGACCGAGCTTCGGCTCGAGCTCGGTCGCTACGTAGCGACCGAGCGGGACGGACGCTTGGTCGTTACGTAGCGACCGGACAGCGTGCATGTGCGGTTAGTAGCGTAATGACCGGTCTTGGTTTGTCTGTGTTCCGATCATCATACTCAGGAACATAGGCTGTGATGTTCTCTTGACCAAGCACGATTTGTTTGCGAAAAGACATACTTGCATTTTGCGGGGATTTGGACGTTAACTTCGTCGTGACAGTTTTCAACCCCAACATTTCGTAAAACATTTTTGTGCTGAATTTTACGGAGATTTGGATGTTAACTTCGTGGTGACCGTTTTTTACCCCATCAATCGACATACGTTCCTCTTCTCGACAGCTTCCTCTCGCGAGGCAGACTGACCACTCCTCAGTAAAACGGGCATAACGTCTGCTACAGGATGCTGATTGACCTCAAACCAGTGGCATTGGAAATATAACTCAAATATCTATCTTATGTCAAAAGATAGGCACAATATAACGGTGGGAAGGTCTCCATCCATAGCTAGACATCCGACGCGTCTGTGCAGTTCTGCACCTCAAAAGGCTCCAAAACACACCAAAATCACCACTTTCCTCCAAATCGTCCCTGAACCTGTAAACACTCTAAATAGACTCTATATTGTAGTAATTAGTTATTAAAACACTTATAGATCATGGCTGAAAATGGGTAAAATCCATGGTCTATTAGGGGTTCCGCCCGGTGCTGGAGGATTTCGTAGAGGCGATCAGAAGTTTTCTCCAGGTCACTGCTGCTGTTGAATTGTTCCACGAACTTATCGCTGAGAATCGCAAAGGAGGCTATGGACCTAGAGGGTAGGTTGATTTACCATTGCAGAGCGGGTCCATTCAGGGTGGAGCCGAACCTTTTGCACATGGTAGTTTCGCATGAATCCTTTGGGAGTGCTACGACGAGCATCCTTTGTCTGTATTTGGCGACGTGGTCGTCCGGATCGGTAGTGCCATCATATGCCTTTATGCTGGGGAAGGAGAACTTCCAGGGCATTTCGATCAAGGTGATCTCATCCGTGAAAGGAGTATCGGCATAAGAGTTGGGGTTGCTCTTGTGGATGGCGGGAGCTACCCCTGAGATCCTTTCTACCATGGACTGCATGGCATCGAGCCTCTTGGAGAACATCTGCTCAGGGTAAGCGACCATTGAAGACTCTGCTTTTTTGGCTCCGTCAGGTGCTTCTTTATCGGGTTCTGGCTCAGATTCGCTGTCTTCCACGTCGTAGTTCTGAGCATCTTTAGCCTTTTTGTGCGCTGATGCGTGTCCTCCCGACGCTGTAGGTGGCAGATTCACACCCGTTCCGGAGTTGGGTGTCTCCATAGTCGGCATAGGATGGATCTGAGCCCGAAATCAACGCTTCTTGTTACTCGCCGTGTTGAGGGCTTGGTTTTCATCTCGGAGGTTTAGATTCTCCGATTCGAGCTTCCCGACGCTCTACTCTAGTTGCTTGGAATGTTTGTTGAGCTTCTCCTTCAAGCTTTGGACTTCCGAGGAGAGTTCAGGATTAGCCTCCTCCTGCGTTTTATGTAGCTCGGTTACTTGACTTTGCAGACCATCGATTTGCCTTTGGAGTTTGGCTTCTCTTTGGGTAGCTTCGGGTAGCTCGTTCTGCTCGTCCACCGCCATTATCATGTAGTTTAGATTACTCCCCTCCTTCTAGCGCCAAACTGTTAGGGGATTTTTATGTAGGATCTTTGTGAGTACCACAGAACGATGGACAAGGCTGGTTTTTGTATTGATTTGCAAGTAAGAAAGTAGAAAGAGACGTTTTATTAGATCAAAGAGCTGGAACTACAACAGTTTTGAGTAAGAACCCTAGTTCTAGCCTCCTAGTTCTAATCTCTAAGTCTCGAAAGTGCAATTGATTAACGGAACCCGAAACCTGAGTGGATTTGTTATCTAGGTGCATACGAGAGTTGGTCTAGGAATTTGGTTGAACATAATTGATTAGGACATTAACGACTTTCTGAAGAAGCATCGATCGACGCTCTGGCCAGATCGACGCTCGTTTCTGGTCCGCACGCGAAAGCTGGAACACATGAGTTAGACAGCTGATTAGCAATTGCATGCGAAAGCTGGATTGCTACTTATTAAAATCGAGTTCTAGAATTGAATCTATAAAACCCTTAGCATCATTGATTGTAGTATTGAATCTCTTGATTGATAAATCTCTTAGTCTAGCTATTTCTCCTAATTGGTTACAACCTCAATCGAACAACTACTTTGTTCACCTTGCATTCATTTATTTACTGTTTTATAAACTGTTTGCCTAGCTTAATCTTGATTTCTATAGTCTATTGTGTGCCCTAGCTCTTTGGAGATTCGATCCCTAAGTGCTACAACTGAACCTCTTATTTGAGAGGGTACAAATCACTCCTTAGGGTAATTTGAGTGATATCAAATTTGAGGCTGTTGCCGGGGAGCTTTGATCGCCATTAGACTTGATTATAAGGTTTAGTCTAGGTTTTACTTACTGTTTTAAGTTACTCACAAAAGTTTTTTCTTGTTTTTCAGGTACATGCCCATTTGTACCAAAAGAAGCAAGGAGGAATTACTATTCTTCTCAGACCCACCACGACTGGAATGCACGACCCGCAAAGAGAAACGTGCAGCATTGATCGACACCAACTCTTCTTCGTCGATCGACATTTGTGAGAGAGCAACGATCGACACTTCAAATCTAGCGTCGATAGATACCAAACCGCGAACAGACAACATGGTCGCGACTCCTGTGCTGACAAGGAATGAGAATGGAGACCTGCATGACCCCGAGGGTCATCTGTGTAATGCAGCAGGTCAGAAAGTATATGCACATGGGGCTGTAATCCTTGACACATCTGCTGCTACAGAGGTTGATAGAGTTCTTCGACAGAGAACGATGGCAGAATGGATCCTGTCGAGTCAGTTCTATACCAATAGGTCTGCAATTCAACCTCCAGCGATCCAGGGAGTTAATATGAAACCCGCATACTGGTTCTATGTGGATCAGCACCTTTTTCATGGTCTTCTACATGAAAATCCCTTGGATCATATTGAGACTACATCATCTACAAGCTGTTCAAATATTCTCTTTCTCGGAATGCGATTAGATATCTGAAGCAATTACCACCAAGATCTCTCACTACCTGGAATGATGTCAGGACTGCGTTTTTGACTAAATTTTTTTATGATGAAAAGGCTGAAGAGATGAGATTTGGTCATTCTCTCAGGGACCTAGAAAAGCTTTCAAAAGCTCTTTAGGGAGGTTTGGGAGATACCAAAAGGACTGTCCACATCATGGTTTTACAGAGATTAAGCCGTTGAAGAGGTTTTGCAAGGGTATTGATGTGCGATATTATATAAGGCTGCATCTAGCAAGCGAAGGAAACTTCGAGACAAGGATCCTAGAGGAAGCTAAGGAATTGATTGAGAACTGAGTGTGAAGAAAAGTTTCCAAGAATTTGGATATGCACAAGATGAGATCGGCTGTAATAGATGGTGACAAGATAGTTGAAGCCAACATTGGTTCTGTACATGAAGTCTCGTTGGTAGAACATGCTGTTGAGAAGGATGAGGATCAGGGCCATATAAAAACGATGGAATCTATGACAGAGAAGGTCCTGGAAATTTAGCAAAAGACGAGTGCATACTTAAATCTGAGGTTGGATGTTCTCTACAAAGAGCTGAATAGAAAATTTGAAACCTTAGATGTCCATGTCATGATGCTGCATACCCAGGTTTCTCAGACTGCAGAAGCTGTGAAGAAGCAAGAAGCTATGGTCAAAGGGAAAGCTGTGGAAAGTGAGAGGCACCATGTTGATACCATCTCAGATAATGACAGCTGGAAGAAGATGCTTTTCTAGTTGAAAGCTCCATGACCATAGGAAGCTCGTACTGGTGTCGATCGACACCAACAACTGAGCACCGATCGACATCATCAGCCGAGCATTGATCGACACCACTTTTGGGATCGAACAAAACTGTTCGAATTCAGATCCATTAAGACTTCACCGCACGATACCCTCATCCTCCCATCCCGTACTGTTCTAAAAGGGAAAACATTGATCGACAACAAGATGTGAACACTGAATGACAACAGCAGCCGAGTGGCAATCGATGCCCGCCTTTGACATATCGAGTGCGTTTACCAAGCATGGATGCAGACCGCTTGAATGCAACTCGAAACCAATCTCAAACATCAGTTTGTTTAAAGACCCCAGAGGAGACCAGTCAGCAACATGCAGAGGCACCGGAGCAAGAGCAATCGATCCTAGCTGAAACCTGTTTCGTTGAAAGTATCGATCGACGACATAAACCAGATATCGATCGACACCAAATGGATGGACACGAACCTGCCATGGAACGGCAGGCAACTGAATAAAGAATTACAAGTGGGAAGAAAGTGAAATCTAGGAAACCCTATATTCCCAAACACCTTAGGAGAGAAGCTAACAAAGTGGAAGTTGATGAATTTAATAAGAGGGTGAAGAGGGTTCCTAAGGATATGTCTTTCGAGGATGCATATTATAAGTACAGACTTGGTAATTTCTTCCGAGAGAGCAGAGAGAGAGATAAGGACATTGAGATGCTATTCAACAAGGTCATCCGTAAACCTAAGATGACTCTGAAGAAGGAGCAAGATCCTGGAAAGTTCCTGATTCCATGTTGTATACATGACCACGACTTGCCAGATGACCTCTGCGATACTGGATCTGTAGTTAGCATCATGGCCATAGACGCTGTTGAGCTATTAGGACTAAATATGGAACCTTCATTTTAAGTGAGTATGGACCCTATGACAAATAAAAGGATTAGATTACTCAGAATACGAATAACAAAATGTTTGCTATGATATATATATATATATATAGACTAATGATCATATCACGCAATTTTGACAAACATTGGGCTCTAACTTCTTCCCTCCACTCATGACATATACTATAGGTAGAACAACATCAAATTCAAATGAGCCTAATGAATAAAGGTGTCACTATATGATATCAACAATGAAGGCTTCAAAGTAATATACTTACAGGAGGAGTGTAACCGAGATTAACTTACGAGTGTGCTACCAAGAAGTACAAAGCAAACTCAGCAGGCATAATCTAGAATGTTAAGGTGGAGATAGGGGAATGTACTATCCCTGTGGACTTTCATGTCGTGGAGATCAAATCAGGCAAGACATCTTCTCTACTTTTTGGAAGGGCATTCATGGCTACAGTAGGGGCAGTTTGTGATCTAAAGAAGAATAAGATTTGCTTGACGAATGTTGATGAAAGATTCTTCTACGATCCTGTTGAAAAGAATAAGAGTACCACACCAGAATCAACCGACGAAAACTCAAACACGTGGATCGATAATCAACATCAGCGAGCAGGTATATCGTTCTACCTTGTTACTTATGCACTTATGATTTATTTCCCACCAAACTCCGGCTAGATAAACACTAAGGACAGTGTAATCTATGTCTGGTGGAGGTTTATTGATATTTATTTTATCTATGAGTTTTATAAAATGTTATCAAAAGAGTTTTATTGAGTCAAGAAGGAGACAAAGAACTATTAAATTTTTCTTATTATCTAACCACTCTCTAGCACCATTCTTAGATTTATTGACCGCAGAGTGTACTAGAGATGCTAAAGCGGGTCACCAGCCAATTATCCACACTTGCTGATATTGTTTGAAGGAACCAAAGCTGACCTCCAACCTAATTGAGCTTAATCTGCTTGTCTTCGGGCTTGGTATACATTGGATTGGATTCCTCCTGCAAGTCCGGAAGGTAAGAAAGTATGTGTGTCGCTATTCCCCCCTCACTCCCCTTCAGTTTTAAAAAGGATAAGAACAGAATTTGGTGGCTACAACCATTAAAGCTTGATTCATTAAAATTCTAGAAAAAGATAAAGGTCAAAAAGAAGTGAACAGGATCTAGTGGCTACAACCATTAGAGTTTGATTCATGGAAGCATGTCCAAATTATCTCTGTCAATTAAAAAAATAAAATGATACCCTTTAGAAAAGGGAGACATTGGCTGAGAAGAAGTGAGAAGAGAGAGAAGAAATGAACTAGGTAAGACTACATGTATGTTCAGATACTTGCTTGAGTAAGAGTCCATGTGTCCAGTGTGTTTGGGGATTTTTTGTGTAGGCTCTTTTAGAGTACCACAGAACAATGGATAAGCTAGAGAATCGTATGTGTTTTGAGTAGGTTTGTATGTTTCGTGAGGATTTGGGTAAAGTAATAAGAAGATAGGCTTAAAGAAACGTTTTATTTGGTAGAACAAGCGAGAGTAAACAAGGTTACAAAGTATTAGGTAAGAACCCGAATTCTAGCTGTCTAACCCTAGTCTGTAAGCCTTAGAGAAGTCGATCCTTTGCTTTTGGGACTTAGGAGCCCTTATATAGTCGCCTTGAAGTCGGTTTGATTTAGATTGAACTCTTCCATATTCGGAAATATGGAAGGTTCTCCTAATCAGAAATCTTCCATTTCTCGGAAGAGAGGTCGGTCCCTGGGACTGGTCCCAGGGTTCCTTTTAGCGGGGACCTGGAGCGTTCCTGTATCGGGGACCCGGGGGTCTGGGTCCTGCCTGGAGGCTGGAGGAAATGATACCGAGGTATTTTTCCCTAACAGTTTGCCCCTTATTGCTCGATTTCGTCATCGAACTCGGGGAATAACCTGTGCACTCAAGTCAACCGGGGTTGCTCATTCTCAGCAGGCTCCCCTTAGGCAGGACTCCGCTTCATCGGTCCTGAACCCGTGCAAGGATCGGTTCCAACTTACTTAGTTGGAGCTTGATAGTAGCGTCTTGAATTTTCTGGAGACGTTGAGGCTGGGGAGAGTTCTTGTTGAAGAGAACCGGAGTCTTTTAAGCTAGGATCCTTTGAACCGGAAAAAGGCGGGAGCGTGATCTGAGTTGCGTTTTTCCTTCCTGGATCGGATTTCCTTCATTCTAGGCCTGGTCACCCTTTGTTAACGATTCTCTAGGAGATTTGGAAATATTTAGGATGCACAGCGCTTCTCACCAGATCATCCCTGATTTGAGAAAGATGAATTCTGATTTACCCTCTCTTCCGGCCTCGCTCGTAGGTGGTCGCTGTTGGACCCAATTTTTGTCCATATACTAATGGGCCGCGACCGAAGACACGGGCCTTAGAGAGCTGAAGCCCACAACGAGAATACGAGTTCGAAGAGGTCTCGCCGAGGTCGCGGAGATCGTCTACGTATATATAAGCCACCTTAACGGCTCTATCACCGCTTTCGAGAAAAACAATAAAGACCTAGTCTTCGCCCTAGCGGCGGCAAAATCATCATCAAATCAAATCCAAGCAATACCGGTCATCAAGCGAAGAGACTCTGGTTAAATGATAAACCGCCTCTTTCCATTTTCATTTAAATCAAAAGAGGCTGGGGGACAAATGTTGGAACCAATTTTGGTCCATATACTAATAGGCCACGACCAAAGACACGGGCCTTAGGGAGCTGAAGCCCACAACGAGAATACGAGTTCGAAGAGGTCTCGCCGAGGTCGCGGAGATCGCGGAACAGGAGACGAAGTATCTATGAGTCC